>NW_010328415.1:0-241 GCF_000700745.2 Antrostomus carolinensis
CATCCCTGGCTCTGTGTGTTGAGGGGGGACGCGGCCATGGCGCCTTTAACTCCTTCCTGCCGCGCTGCTGGCTGCCTGCCGGCACACTGGGACCGGGGTCACCCCGAGAGCACTCGGGGAGCGCTGGTGGGTGGATTGTTTGCACTTCCCAGCAGGGAAAAGCTGCTGGAGACATTAAACTCTTAAGCAAAACTGCACACGTTGGGAGTGCAGGTTACTCACACCGTGTCGGCATCAAGGG
>NW_010328415.1:742-950 GCF_000700745.2 Antrostomus carolinensis
GGACGACGTGAATGTGCTGACCGGTGCCACCGGCACCCTCTCCAACCTGACCTGCAACAACAGCAAGAACAAGACCCTGGTGACGCAGTCGAACGGGGTGGAGGCCCTGATCCACACCATCCTACGGGCGGGTGACAAGGAGGACATCACCGAGCCGGCTGTCTGCGCCCTCCGGCACCTCACCAGCCGGGATCCCGAGGCTGAGAAG
>NW_010328416.1:0-28324 GCF_000700745.2 Antrostomus carolinensis
ATAAATATATAAATATAATATAGAATTAGTATAATATAAAAACTACTTTTAAATGAACCTGATCTGGTAAACAAAAACTGCTTTTCTGATTTTCTGTTTACAACAGGATGTTCACATACCAATTTATATATTAGAATTCACTGAATATGTCATAAAAAAGTGGATAAAGGTCATCTGCTTAATCACTTAAGTCTAGCCTTTTAAACTCTCACAAAATTTAAAGAAATTAAGTAATCACAAAGCTGGAGACAAAAATAGAAATTCCATGCCCCACTAAGTTCCCATAGCTTTCAGTCGAAAAAGATTTCACTTAGTTTTTTTCAGGGATCACTCCAACTAGGAAATATATAAAGGAGGAAAAAATTAATTCTCAGTCTTCACCATACTAGAATTTGACATCCAAATGCATGCTATTCTGCATCAGGAGTGGCAAAGTTTAATATATTTTTTAATGAACTGGAAAAAGGGAAGAGCACTGAGGTGATAAAATTTGCAGGTGACACAAATTATTCAGGTTAATCAAGTCCAGAGAGGGTAATAAGAAACTTCAGAAGAAAATAAACAAGTTAGGTGAATGATCAACCTGATGGCCGATTAAATTCAGTGTTGATATATGCAAACTAATGTACTTTACACATTTTTTTTTAAATCTATTTTTACACCTTAGTGAGTTCTAAATTAATTGTATCAAAGGAAAAGGACCTAGATAGCATTGTCAAGAGTGCAATAAAGGCTTCCATTTGGCATGCAGCTATAGTAGAAAATTTTGGTACAGGAAAGAATAATAATATGAAAAGCTCTTTCATGACATTAAATCAGTTGTCTGCATTTCAAACCATGTACAATCTTGGTCACCAACTGCAAACAGAAGTTTTGCAATATTAGAAGCAATTCTGTCTGGCAAGAATGACTGAGAAAAGGAGAAAAGACTGAAAAAATTGGCATCACCAACTTCACAGAAGGGCTACATGATAGATACAATGAAAAGCTACAAAATAATGTCTTGATAAGGATGGTTAGAATCTTGTCATGTATGATGAGAACACTTAGTGATGTGGAGCTTGTTGCTCTGGGATGTTTGTTTGGCAAAAGTCAAAGCAGGACTGGATATTTATATGAACGTAGAGGTCAAACTCTGGAGTTAAATTTTTCAGTTTGCTCTCTGCTTTGCTTTGCAAAGATAATTCTGCAGGAATTACTTCTATCTATTATATATATACTTTTTAATCATACTTTTCCTCAAAGTTTTTCTTCAGGATGATAATTCCCCATTAAGAACATCTGTAGTAAGATAAGAAAGAGAAAAATTGAGAGACAGAGTGATAAAGAGGATAAGAGCTATTACGTAAATAGAACCTAAATGCAGGTAATGCACTTTTAGTATGAGTCCACTGTCCTGAATTGTAAGCTAAATTTAGTTGAATTAGTAGACTGCAAACAGGCGATGCAGATTGCTAAAGAGCTGTCCTTGAGTTAATTTGGGAGCATACTAATACTTTTGAAAAATGCTTATAGTATTTCTTTAAGGAGAGTTTTCACTGGCTTTTTTAAGGCTGATTGCTATTGAAACTAAATCCACAGAAGCAATTAACAGTCAGCAGTCCTTTACTGTAACCAGTGAAAAAGCCATGTACTGTACAGTGTGGCGAACATGAGGTTTAATAAATAGAAATTCCAAGGGATTTTCGCAGGTTTAGTAGAGTGGTGACATATGTTATCATCTTGTTCACCACAGCCTGGAATATGATTTTACACTGTCATGTCACATCGGCCCATGATAACCAGAAGTCATTTATTTCCTAAGAAAATAGTAACTAGATATGACAATTTGTGTTGCCTCATGGTGAGGTTATGGTAGTATTTACTGATAATGTGAAGTATAACTTGTGTCATCTATTATATTTCTCAGTAGAAATTCAAAGCATTTCTAAGGTAAAAAGAACAGTGCAGCTTTTTTGTGTCTTTTCTTTTTGATTGATAATATAATAAGAACTTCTGTCAGTTGCATAAAGCTTACATTAAAAATTATATAGAAATTCTTAAATTAAGAATTAATATATCTTCAGAGTACAGTAAATAATTAGACTGCTTTGTAATTATAAAATTCCTCATTATTTAGCTCCATTTTTTGCAGAGGTAGGGAGAGATGTATCTGTCTGTTTCTCTTTCTTTCTCTCTCTCTCTCTCTCTCTCCCCCTTGGGTCTCTTCTGCTTTTATTTTTCTAGATAGGATATATTAGTTGTACTGTAATGCTGCAGAATCTAAAATGAGACCTCTATTAAACTAAGAATGCATAGTTACCATTTTGTTTTTATTTTCCTCAGAAAACATAAATAATTAAACTTGACTTCAAATAAAAAGATGAAGTTAGCCTTCCTACTATACTACATTTTTCCTTTATGGTTTGTCTAGCAGAATGGTAATCTTGTACTCTTGCTAAGATATGATGCTAGAAATTATCACATAAGAGTTCTCTTCATTTCAGTCCTTTTGCAAGATGGATGCAGTGCATGGACACAACACAATTTAAAAGGCTTTTTATCAGACTTCATTCTTGATTTCTACTGTAAATTCCACAAGCTACTGTAGTTTAATGCAGAAGCGTAGATGTCCATAAAAAACTGGAGGGAATGGTGTATGTTATAATGCTGTTATAAAACTGTCTGTGATATTAACACACACTGTATATTAAATACACAAAACTGTTACAATAACTTGAAGGTTGAGACAAACTCAGGAAAACAAATAAATTCTTCAGGAGAGTAGGCAAAAGGTTGTTCTTTGCAAAAAGATTTAAATACAGTTGTACAACAGTCCAAATTAACCCCTCCCCAAAATAAAAAGCATTCTCTCACTAGTCATGCAGTCTGTGCACAAAAATCCATGCACAAAACAGACTCTTCAGGGAGGTTTTTCACCTTCATGTAAGTTTAGCCACCCAGTGTATTTCAGGGGAAGGCAATCTCCCTATATATGAAGAGAGTGAAAGGACCCTCCACAGAGGAGTTCAGAGCGGGAGTCTAATTCAGGTCCTCTCGGACACTCTCTGGAGGAGCTTTATTTTCTGCATGGACTATACATGAAATTTTTGGAGACTAACCTCCTCACTAGGACAGTGTTCTCAGTTTACGGTCAAATATCAGGAGGAATGAATACTTCCCTGTTGCCTCCCACATTCATACCATTGGGCCTCCCAGTGTGGCAAATTATGTAAAAATGAATTTGTGAAAACTGCATAGAAAAACTGAATAATACACAAACTCATGCTCACACTCTGCTCATAGTTACATTATTGTAAATCCAGAATAACTCCAGTGATGCTCTTAAAGACAATTTCGCTTAGTTTGTAAAATAATTATCTTACATTATATGAAGTGAAAGTAGGGTCTTTTGTTATCATAAGTAAGAACTGCTCTGAGTGTTGTCTGCTCAAAACAAATAGAGTGGTTGTCCTGTAAACCTGGTGGGGTTTGCAACTCTTGTAAATGTTTTGGGTTTTTTTAAGCAGAAATAACTTTGTTATTGCATTTTTGTTATGTACCATAAAGAACCTAAGAAGGAAAGAAATCCCTTTGTTTTGGGGGATTTTTTTTTTTGAGTTAACTCTGCAAGATAGATAAATGTTGCTTTTAGTTGTATTAATACAACACATGGAAAACACCACCATCCAGTAAATGATGTATTCGGGTTCCAGTACTGCAGGGCTTCTAGCAATTTAAGATTTTTTTTAAATTTACACATTTGTCTGAGGTGCCTGAGCAACAACGATGAAAGTGAGCACTGGAAATTCTGAAAACTAAATCCAGTGAAGATATTTGTCTCATAAGCATTAGACATCTACAGTGAGGTACCCACTGCACACAAAGCTCCCTTTTAGGTCAATGGCGAAAAATAGTTACTGAACTATTTTAGAGTCTATTTCAAGGTGAAACAAACTGAGCCCTAGCCTGCTTTGAATAGGTCTGAACTATCTATCTCAAGAGAGTCTAGGTGATTTAAGGGCTGTTCTTAGCCAGATGAAGCCCACCCTCAAGTCTGCAAGGCCACTCTCAAAAGAAATGAATGAACAGCTGGAAAATGCAGCCTTTCCAAACTATCTCAGACTCCAGAAGCTGCTATAGATTACACCAGTATAAGCAATATAAATAGTTCTTTCATCTGCATTGTGGTTCTGCTCAATCCTGTTAGGAAAAAAATAAGATTATGAGCTGTGCTGTGCCAGTTGGTAATTTCACTCACAATAGATAGGAATGCAATATTAAAGTATGTGCAAAACCTCAGTGTTTTAACAGTGATTTTTCAGACACTCAGTATGGGTCTTTAATGTGCAGCAGTGACACAGTCTTAGTTCAGGATAGGACAGAGCACTCAAACTTAATTTACTAAATTATGTATCTTTTTTTCTCAATTTATAGCATTGCCACCTGAGTGTAAGACTATTTTACACAGCAGGACCCCTCATTTCTGGCCTAGCATAGAGCCTGGCTTTTAAAATGCCTCCTAAACCCACTCAACATTCATCTTCTCATGGTTTTTTTGTCTCTTGAAACATCAATAGAATGAAAGTACAAATGTGCCCAGGCACAATTGCATTGAATTAATGGTGGCTGCCATTTTAGGTAGTCCCAAGGTCATGAATAGCAAAATATGAAAATTTCAGCTCTTTACTGTTGGTCAAAACCTTAATATGTTCCATGACCCCACACTAGATTCAACCTATAAAATGAGAGAAGCTTAATAAATCTCTCTGTAATAAGTATTACACATTATGACAAGGAAAACTTAGATCAAGCTTATCCTTTGAAGTTTTAATGGACACTCCAATTTCATGACAGCAACTTACCTATGCTTGTAATAAGTTCGCAAAGCCTGGAGCAGCTCCAGTCATCTTGGGCTATAGCTTTGGATGACAATGAACTCAGGCAACTGCAAGCTTCAAAGGGCTTATTCAAATATTCTAGCTCTGGTCTTCCCAGGCATTGCAGGCAAACTTTTAAATACATTTCTCCGTATCAAAGAGTATTTCTAGCTTGAGCTGTTCAAAATAATTTTGTCCTGTAATAAAATTGCAAAGCCTTCCAGACTGAAAGGGATTAATCAGATATGCCCCCTTTGCTCCACCTTCTTGCAAGCCAGAAGAGGGGGGGGGGTGGGGAATAGAACTCAGCAGGGCAAAGAGAAAGGAAAACTGGCTCTTGGATCTGTATGTTTCTCACTGCTTTGTGTAACTACATCAGGTCCCAACTGGGAAGTCCACCAGAACAAAGGTAAAAACAATATAGTCATGGAGCATGGCAGCAACAAGCAAAGAGTTGCTGTAAGCAGCACGTTCCCTTCTGTGCACTTACTGTGTTGGTGGATAATGTTTCAACTCATCCTGCATGTTCTGTGACAAGGGAGAAAGCATTTGGCTGCCAGATGCTAGCAATGAGACAGAGAGCTGACATTTCAGACTGATGTAGAAGGGCATCAGGACAATGTGTAGAAGGAGAATATTTACCTGCTTTTTTTTAGAGGGAAAGGCATTTAATGCATCTGCAGCTCTAATATACCCCTAATAAAATTCCAAATAATGCTGAATGAAGGGAGAGAGATGTAAACATGTTGTCAGGCAAAGACTGGATGAAATGGATGTTTTCTTCTGTGGAGAAAATTCTTCTAACTTAAAAAAAAAAAAAAAAAAAAAAGATGTGAATTTCATCACTGACTTCACTAAGGGTTTGGATAGGAATAAGACATCTCCTCCATAGAAAATGCATAGTTGGGACCTTAACTGTCTGCAACCTTGAAACTAGGTATTTAAACATACTTATTTAGTGCCATTTCAGAGGCCCTAGGGTACTCTAGGGCCAAAAAAATTTCTCTTACTCCCTGGATTGTAAAGTGGATGTTATCCAATGTTCATGCTTTGGACAGGTTGAACTAGAAAAAGTAATGGAGAACACAAGAAATAATACTAACTAAAATAATTTGTAGTCTTAACAATTTAAAGTGTAATAAATTATACTGGGAAGAGTTTCTAAAAAGCAGCTCTCTATATAAATGCACTGTCACTTTGACATGAGGGCAAATGAGAAAACACTGCAGTGAATGCATAGAGGCTGAGCCCATTCGTTATTATGACCCAAATCTTGCAAAGCTTTATGCATATATTTTAACTTCCTGCATTGCAACACACTTGATTTCAGTGGGACTGCCAACCATGTGTACATAAAATTGTTTATATAAATCTGTCTGATAATGAGCATCTAAAAGATCAGAACTGAATTCATTCTCTCTCTGCATAGGAAGGATGAAGCAGAAATAATGCTGTGTTTGTCTAGGCATTGTGTGCTGTAACCACAGTGTTATGCAACCCTTAGACATGAGTCTCTAGTGATTAAAATTGCTTTAAAAGGCAGGTAGAGTCATTAAACTTCTGCTTGATTAAAAGAGGAGAATGCAGCCCTGTGCATTTAAAAAAGTCAATTATGTAGTAAGGATGTAGTTTACCAACAGAAAACATGAAGCAATCATTTTTGAAAGGCTGTTCTTCCTGTGAAAACACAGAAACCTCCCCCTATCCAGGCACAGGTCCCCTTCTCTTATCCCAAAGATAACTCTGATTTCCTCAATGAGCCTTCTTTCTGGGTGAATGTGACACCACATTATCTTGGCTTATATTTTCAATTCCCAGTTTAACAGTTATAAACACCTTTCAACATCGAGTAAGAGCAACAGGGTAATCCAGATAAAAGAAAATTCTTCAGCCCTAACAGCGTGACTCAGATTTATATGCCTGTTTCAAATTTCTGTTCCTCATTCCAAGACTTTCAACGTTTCACAAGTACCATATTAATGTGCTACTTGATTGGCCTTTCCAAGGATACAATGTGCTGCAACACATTGTTTGGGAGTTTTATAGGTATGCATCCCTACCACTTGTGATATTCATTGAAAAAATATATCATGGGCTTCTCTTTCTGTGCTCTACAATCTTGACATTTCTTAATATAAGGTTGTCTTCCAAGATGTCAAACTGGTTTTGAATTATTTTATGGTGTTCTCAGTTAAAACAGTGTCATGTAAATCAATCACATCCTCAGTTCTCTGTCAGGAACCTGCACTCTTAAAGTAGAGCCTTCAAATGGAATCAGTACTGTTACTAAATTTCATTGTAGGAGAGCAGTGATCAGGATGGGATTTACTTGTTACTGTCCCAGGTAGAACCTTTGCTAATAAATTATTGCCAAGGGTATGAACATTCAAAGTGAGCTTTCACTTTGATCCAAACTTTGTCAGTTACCACTGTTAACCAAGCAAGTATCACTTATTATTATTGTACTGATGCAGCTTTAAAATTGGAGGAGGGCCAAGTGAGATGGTCAAAGCTTAAATGCAACTTACAAGCCAAGGGGCAGAGGGCCCCTGTGAGGTTTCTTACAGCTTTTTCTCACAACTTAGCTGTTTTCTCAGCAGTCGGGTGTGAGTTACAGAGCTGCACCATATCAAAGCTGACTTTGGACATGGGGGAAAGAGGCAGTAGAAACTGCTGGCACATGCAGGGCCTTGACATACTGAACAGGTAAACAAAAGAGGTGGAAGAGAAAGTTATATTAATCTCATTTACAGATGGGACACTGAATCCTGGAGTTGAAGGTCTTGATTTGGAAACCAGCTGTAGCTCATCTTTTAAGCCTATGTTTAAATCTGTTTGAAATCAGTGCTTAAAACTGCTGCGAATTGGGATGGGAGCACACGTTTTCTACAGCCAAAGGTATAGGACCGCACCTGAGGTCATAGAAGTTGTTTGTGGCAGAACTGAGTGTTGATTCCATGTCTTCTAAGTACTGGGCAGTGCTTCACTAAAGAATTATCAATCTCTTTTTCTTCCTTCCATGGAACAAATTTTCATTATTTTCTTTATTATCTTGTTCACTGCAACTGCTAACCTGGAACTTCACCTAACGTATTACTGTAACTGTGATATTCCCAGTTAGTGATTGATCCTATGAGATGTCATTCACATTACATTCCTGGAGTCCTGCTTTCCCAGGCTTCAGCTTTATGCTTTACATGGGGTAAATCACCATCACTGATTATTTTCTTACTGCTACAAAGTTTCTTTAAAGATTTTAGACACCCATGGTTTATAAATTATTTCATATGTCCCAGAGTATTAATGCTTATAGCTGGTACTTAGAACATAATTTATTAAACATCTTTTGAAACATCATCCATATGTGTTCCTACATGCTAAAGCATACCTACAATAATTGAGTTTTAAAGTAATTTCTATTAATCATGTAACATTAGTAAAATATTTATAAATGTGCCTTAATTTGAAATGTCACCATTTTATTCTTTTAAGTCAATAACCAGTGAAAAACTACTGGTGAAGAATGATGTTACATTAGAATATTCCACAATTTTGGAGACTTCAAAGCTTCAACGCATAGTTCTTTCTCCTTATATCGTCAATATATGCAATTTTGCTACTTTTCCCCCTTTCAGGTTCATAATGTATTTCCTGTTGTCTCTTTCAATGCCCTCAAATCCTGAGGGGGGGGGCAATCTTGTAATTACATACATTAACTCTATTATATTGTGGACTTCTGTGATTCTGCATCCACAGAATGAGTAGCTGCTGTGTTGTTAAATGCCAGCTACTCTTTAACTGTAAAGGCACCTACTATTTTATTGGAACTATTCTTGCTTTATTACTGTAAACAACTTTGATCATAATGATGCCATTTGAAAGAGCTGATCAAGCTGAGAAAAATGACACCACAGTCATAAAGTCACACTAAATTTTGCTATTAACATTTTATAGTGCATATAAGGAAAGCGTTCCAAGTTGCAACTACAGACAAAAGAGAAAATTAATTTTACATAGAAATGTAGATTTAAGCATTAGCAATATACTGGTACAATCATTTGCACCATATTCTTAAGCACAACAGATGACCCTCTTTGTAGATAAGAAAGCATTCTAGTTGTCATATCTTAGATGAATCTGTGCTTGTGTGTGCTTTGTTTGCTCAGTGGCAAACATGAGAATATATTATGGCCTTATCCCTGAAACAAAGATAGAATTATTGTGTTAGGAAGAAAATATGAAATGTCATATAAAACAATTTGAAAAGTTATCAGAAAGAAAACACAGTTCACAGTAGAGCTCTCAACAGAAAAAAAAAAAAGCCTTAGATGAAGGCTAAATCGCTTTTTCCAGCAACACTGATCATCTGACCCCTAGGAGAAGTTTGCTTTCTGAGATATATGCAAAGCACGGAGTTTGGTGGCAACTGCTGAAGTAGTATCCTCCTTTGGACAGAATTAAAAAATAGAGTAGACTGGTATCTGTACTGGGAAATTTCGCTAAAAGTGATTTAGTTTGGGCTATAAGGTAAACCAAAGTGATTTTGATAACAACATATGTTGTAAATTATCAAGTAACTGCAAGTGACAGATCCAACCAGTGAAGTTACAACTAGCTCTGCTGTGATACAGAGGAAACTGTTTGGAACAGGGTGGAATGAAACTCAATGGTAGTCGGTAAGAAAGATATGCAACTGTTTTAATGTGAATTAATGAAGTTAGACATGCAGGGCTGCAACCTGGCCTTCATTAGGATAATTTTCCTGTTCTCTAACAGCACAAACGTCCTCAAGCAGCAATAAGTGTGAAGTTTTCGGATGAGGGTATCTTGGTATTACTTCAGTAGAAGAAATGGCAGGGGGAAAGCAATATTACAGAAGCACTCCTAATTCTTCGTGGCTTCCAGCTGCAAGAACAGACCCTTTTTTATCTTAAGTTGCCACAAATTCTGCCAATGATTGCAGTTCTCAGTTTCATGTAATGGGAGCTCTTGTCAGCCCTTCTGCCTTACTGTGGCAGTCTGATCCTGCAACTGTTGGATCTGCCTTTTCAAAGGGCAGAGAGGGATGGGAAAGAAGGAGGAACTTCCAGAGGTCAGTAGGCAATTTCAAAGGAGTCCAGGTTCACAGAGTAGCTTGGGTGGACATCGTGGTCCAGGGACAAAAAAAAGAATGAAGTTATCTCTAAGCTGCAAGTATTTTTTTGTTCTGTTCCACACGGGGAAAGTAAGGCTGCTAGGAATGGAGGAGCAGAGGGGTTCTGTTAGTTCAGAGCAACACTGAATTACACCGTCTAGCCCTCTACTGTCTGAGCAATGCCAGCTATTTGGGTCACAATACTGTGACAATAATCAGGAGCTCTTCTCTTTGGTTTTGGTTTTATTTTGGTTGGTTTGTTGGGTTTTTTATTGTTGTTTTGTTTGTTTTTTTGTTTTCAATGTGGTTGTAGCAAAAGGATTGCACTTGATCTTATAGAGCGGCTCTTCAACACTGCTGCTGGAGTGACATCTCAGCAAGTTTTACTGGCAAAACAATACCTTCACATGGAAGTGGAATAAAATCACCTCACTACAACCTCTGAGATGGGCTACTTGCCTTACTGACTTCTGAGTACTGTATACTTATTTATAACTGCGCACTTTCAAATTAAAGGCTAGACTTACACCTGTGTGCCATTATGGGTACACTGCCTTGACTTATCCAAACTCAAGATCCAGCAGAAAGTAAGTGCATCTGACAAAG
This sequence comes from Antrostomus carolinensis, assembly GCF_000700745.2. Lineage (NCBI taxonomy): Eukaryota > Metazoa > Chordata > Aves > Caprimulgiformes > Caprimulgidae > Antrostomus > Antrostomus carolinensis. The sequence goes on from NW_010328416.1 coordinate 10,600, forward strand.
CTCACAATCAGCTTTTGGAAGCAATGCACGTTTAAGAATATTAGAATGGTCTCACCTGAATGAAGGTTAAAACAAACTGCATTCAGGTTCTGGTCAGTATCATGCTTCTTTACAAAGCTAGAGCAGAGGTGTTAGATCCTTCCTGGGCGGTACAGCCCGATCCTCTGGAATGGCACCGAGCTGCTTTGCCTTGAGGGGTGAAAGTGGGAAGCCAATATCCTTATAATGAAAAGCATTGTGCTTGCTGAGCTAATGGGAGTCACACCTTTTTAAGGAGTGCAGCAGGCTTGTCTCTAAGGCCGATGCATGAGACGCAGAGTCCTTGCCAAAACTATTACCTCTTCCTGCCTCATTTAGGGTATACTTCCCTCAAAGGCTATTTCGATATCAGCCCTTTACCATTCTTTTTGCATAAGACCAGGAGCAACTCCTTCCAAAAGATCAAGTAGGCGGACTGCAATGCAACTTATATTCCGCTTCACTCTCATGAAATGCTGGCTGGGTGTTTAATTGTTACTTCTTGCTGGTTTACACAATGTATTAGGTCATCAGGTCTTTTAAATTTTCTGCTTTTTTTTCCACCAGTCTCCCACTCATGTTTCTCTTTATTTTTTTCAGGGCAGTAGCATTATTTTTCCTTTAAGCTCTACTTTTTTGATAATTTTATTTTTAGATATTTTGCCTAATTTTATGGACTTTTGCATAATAATGTGGGAAGTTCTGTGAAGGTCCACTGTTTTGATAAGACATTTTTAGTTCTATGAAGGTCCACTGTTTTGATAAGACATTTTTAGTTCTGTGAAGGTCCACTGTTTTGATAAGACATTTTTAGTTCTGTGAAGGTCCACTGTTTTGATAAGACATTTTTAGTTCTATGAAGGTCCACTGTTTTGATAAGACATTTTTGTTTTATTGCTACGGCCTGGTAAAGGGAATAGTGACATTTTAAACAAATACCTGGTAAATTAATAAGCTTCATAAATTACAAGATCTCTGAACACCAGCTGCTAAAATACAATAACTCTCTGACCTGAACCTATTAAGTGAATAAGTCTGCTGTGCACAGTTTATACCAGTGCTATACATTAAAAATAGCTTATGTAAAAAGGATGCAAGGCATCTTTGGTGGAAGCAGGACTTCTGTCTACTTAGATTCATCCCAGCAACACTAGCTCCTCTGCTATTTTGTACCTTTTGTTTTTCTTAGTACATAATTTTCTAGAATTGTGCAATTATTAGTAATTTAACAATTTGTTCCTCTTGGTTATGATATAGGTGAATGGCTGCTATGGTGTCTGTGGTGCTGTATCTCATGCCATATAAATGTGATATACATGTACATATGTATTCACTGCTATACTTTATGCTCTAACTTTCTGAAGAATTCATTTACAGCATATAAATAGCTTTGCCTGTTTACTAAATCACAAATCAGCAGCTCCGTGTAGGTCCTCAAATGCTTGAATGAGTTTGTTTTCTAATAATCATAAAATCCTTTTAAATCAACCTGCTCTTCTGTTCCTGTAAAGCTAGAATACTTCAGTCATCAGGAAATCCAGAAACCTCTATAACTGACACCTAGTTCTGTCACCGTAAAATGGTCATAAGTTTAAGGTTGGATACCTATATCTTTCTACTGCTAAATGCAAATGTTGGTATCTGCAGCTTTGGGATTCTCCTCTTCCTGGTAGCATAGGCCTTCTTTGTCTAGTTAAACGTGCAAAATAGCTGACAGATAAGACTGTGAAGAATTTACTATTTGCATGGAGGAAGAGGAATTATTTCTTTGAAGACCGACTAATTGCAGACCAAAGAGAACACAGATAAGAGAGAAGAGGAAGAAAACCAGTAATTTTTGAAACATCAGGTATCTCACCTATGGAATAAGGAAAATAAAGCATGGGGGGTGAAAAGAGAGGAAAATAAATAATTTTTTTCTTAACTGGAATCTAGGGGACCTGAAGTCTTGAAGCAGGGAGCTTTGCAGTGCCCCACTCCTCCAACATTAAGGTTTGATAAATGGCACCTTGATTATTCAGCACCCCAAATGTCTCCATTCTTTATAGAGAGGAAATATACACATAAGTATATATCCCAGTGTAAGAAGCATGGGTGCTTCTAAATGAAATCTAACCAAACTAAACCCTAAGCAGGACTGTATGAAGCTATGGTAAGAAATACACTGATGCATGTGGAGAGACCACCTGATTTCTTACTGACATTTTTATTTCTGTAAAAGGTTTTTGTTTATTCTTCAGGGCAGAAAGGCTGCATTTTCTCTTGCCTTGAGCTAAATTCTCTAAAACTGCTAGGCAGGAAATATAATATCCAATATCCTACTACTCACTTCATTATACTAATATAGTTTCACATACAATGAGGCAGAAATAATGAAGAAAACATGCTGTAGCAATGAGTCTTTATGTGACTACTTTTTAATATAGTCTTGTACAGTGCATTTTCAGGTTCCTTATATGTGATTCTCTTTTATATATCTATTCTAATGCATTTAATTGTACATTTTCATTTGCTACAAAAGCTATTGGGAAAGAATCTAAAAAACCACCACCAGACAATGGCCCTGATTCTTAGCTGTCACAAGAGAGCAATCAGGGCAGCATGAGTGGTGATCAGGGGGTGGAGCGTCTTTCAAGAAAAATCTTAGCCAATGCCAGTGCCAGCAAAACCACTAGCTGGTGCAAGTATGCATTAGAGAAGGGCCTGAACTTATGTGAGGACTCATCCGAAGGATGAACTCTCGAGTGGAAGTGTTAAAAACACTGTTCTGAAACTACACTGAAATGACATTCACTTAGTGCATCCCTGCTGTAAAAGCAGCATCAATACCAGTATCATTTGTGCCCCATAACAGGCAGAGACCTAAAACTGTTACAACAGAAATCCCTTTGAGCACCGCATTGGCTAATGCTTCAGCAGTTTCAACAAAGGACGTTCAACAGTGGTTACGAAGCCTTTTTCAAAGAAACATACAGGAAATGTTCACTTATTTCATATTGGCTGTATTACTCTCTGCAATATTTTCTTCACATGAATACTTGAAGTCCACCAACACTTTGGAGCTTTTAGGAGCCAGGAAATGTAGCTGTAAATGTGAAATCTACACTCAGAAAAGGCACTCATTGGCATCCCTAGGGGCTGATGGCCTCTATTTATCTGTAAATTGATAGAGCATAGGCAGCAGCTACATTCACTTCCACAGAGCCTCCAGCATGACCCCGGGGAACCCCACATGGGGCATTGCTCATTCTCCAAGCCCAGAGAGAGAACTGGGCTTGAGACTTGCCAACAAGGATGCCAATCGGTATCACTCAGAATGGTAATTTCTGTGGTGTGAACGCTTGGGTGATAGGAATTGGACCAAACTCAGAAAACCCACTTCATCTAGGCCACTGACAGAGTTGTTAGATGGTAACTCCTTCTGGCCACTGCTAACTTAGGCTGAATTCAAACTAAAGACTTACAAAGTTTCTAGTATTAATCTTGTAAGCTACTTGTTAACTTAGTCCAGCTGGTCTCCCTGAATATAGTTTTCTAAAACTATGCTTCCAACTTGGTTGTCGTTATTCATGAGGCTTTCTGGAAGTGCTGATCCTTGCGTTTAACTTCATCATTCATTTTCTCCATTATATTCTATCTGAAATTGCATCTGCTACTTGTAGATTGATAAACACTGGATATATCTCCTAAGGGCTCCTAAAGTTTCAAAATAGGATTGGTTGCTATTCTTATTTAAGGAAAACATATCATTACAATACATACACATACTGCAGACTAAGAAGTTACATATGAGGAAATTTTTTTTTTTGCATGAAAACCTTATTCCAAATTTTCAAAACTCTAAGCAAGCTTACAATACTTTTAAACGTTCTGTTGGTTTTAAAACATAAAAGCTATTCCACCAGTACAAGTAGTCATTGTGTCTGTTTTTCATAAACTGGATTTAAATACATTTACATAGTTCTTGTGTGGAAAATAGTATTATAATTGTGTGGTTTAAGGATTATTTTTATGCAGCATAATGAAACAATTACATGTTTTAAAGTTGTTTTTCCATTGAGTTTAAGAATTAACTCCCTCAAATTAATCTACCTTGTTTTATTTTCTGCACTGTTGACTCCTTTCTCCATGAAAGGTTGTCTTTGAAGCATTGTTATCCTTTTGCTTTCAACATTGTCAGGTCACAGTACTGTAAGAAGACACATAATGAAGTTATGTGTCCTGACAACCAAATATACTAAACAAAGGCACTTTAGGTTGCATTTGGTGATTACTTGACCCTGCTGGATCGTAGCAGCACTATCTGTAGGTAAACAAGTGTGTAGAAGAGAGTTCCATGCATAGAGGTTGGTTGGTAAGTCACAAATGCGTGAAAGGGACATTCCAGAATAATTGTGCCAGTTCTGCATTATGTATATGCATGCTCTTCTGATTGATTTAAAGCAGAAATTACATTTTCATCTGATAGTCTTTTTGTGGCAGAATTTCATGTAGTAAAATAGTATGGTAAAACTTGATAATAAATAACAGTAATAGTAAAACTATATAGTAATAGTAAAATAGTAGATAGTAGTAGGAAAAAAAGGTAATAGTAAAAAACCCTAGATAGTAATAGTAAAATAGTAAAACTAGATAGTAATAGTAAAACTTGATCATAAGATGCAGTGAATGAATTTAAAAAAAGGGGAAATGGATGGTAGAGAACAAACCACAAAATGAAAATAAATGCAAAAGCAACTCAATGGCATCTAATTTGTAATATATTACACAGCAGGAAAAATTGGCTGGTTTTACTTGACTTTGCTATGGTCAAAGCACTCCCAGAAGGTAACACAGGATAACTCACTGATTTTCCAGGACAGGTAAACTGATGTACCTTTATTGGAAGATCTAACCTAGATTGCTATAGGACTAGTACAATAGAAGACTGGAATACTGTTTCCTTAAGACTTAGTATCAGGATGTATTTCTCACTTTTGGAGAAAGTGGAAAAAGGAGAAAAATCTGTCAGCATAACTATCAAAAGGAACAAAATAAAAAGCAAAATAGATTTAATAATACTTTAGTAGAATCACATGCTCTTTGACTACCAGTGAATCTCACAAAAGGCTTCACAAAACTGTGAAAGATAGAACACTGTGATGTTAGCATTAGACAGTGGAGTGCAAGCCATGCATGCAAGTCAAATGAAAAATCTGTCCTCTCTGAAAGATGAAACTTCATCCTGTCCTGTCTATATCACAAATAAATACATAAATAAATATTCAGTAATTGCCAGGCAGCAAGGAGGTCACAGAACAGACAGAACTATTCTTTTTGGTACAGAGGTGGCTTGCCTAGGCTCACAGCAAATGCCGATGGTAATTTGGGAAATGTAAATAGGAGATACCATACTGGATCATATCAGTGGTCCAATGCCCTGTCTCTACAGTAAGTGGCCAGGACCAGATGCTTCAGTGGAATTTGCAAGAAAACCCATAATGGACAATTATTGAATAATTTGCTCATAGGGGAAGTTTCTTCCTAATCCCAGACAGCTAATGATTGGTTTATGCCCTGAAGCATGAGGGTTCATATATCTCCACCCCCAACCATTTTTATCCTATCTAAGGTATCCCTGGGTGCTCTCATTATCCAAATAAGTGTATAATCCTTTTTGAATCCTACTAAGCTCTTGGGCATAATGATAGCTCGTTGCAGTGAGTTCAACAGGCTAATTATGCATTGTGTAAAAAAGTATTTCTTTTTATCAATTTTAAATTTGTTTCTTTTCAGTTTAATGGATGTCACTTTGTTCTTACATTATGGCGAAGAGTAAATAGGAGCACCCAATTGACCTTCTCCATACCATTAATTATTTTATATCTCTCTATCATGTCCCCACTTATTAATTTCCTCTTTCAACTGAACAGTTCTCATCTTTTAAATCTCTCTTAATATGGAAGTTTCTCCTTGTTTCTGTTCCCTCTGTTGCCTAACTTTGGACTTCTATTTCCACTACGTATTTTAAGACAACATGACCAGAAATGAATACTGTATTCAGGGAAAGTGTGCCAACAGTGTGTATAATTGCACAATTACAATATTTTCATTGTTTTCCATCCCATTCTTTATACATTCTCACATTTTGTTTGCTTTTTTAACCTCCACTGCTCATTGATCAGATGTTTAATTGAGCTGCCCGCAGTGACCCCCAGGTCTTTTTCCCAAGTTGTTACAGTTAATTTAGAACCCAGCAATGTGCATGAGCAATTCAATCTGTTCCTTCCAATATGTATTTTCATATTTGTCAATGCTGAATTTGGCTGCCATTGTGCAGCCTTATTAGGTCTCATTGAACATCTTTGCAGTGTTCTGTAGTGCTGACTAACCTAAATAATTCTTTGCTATCTGGAAAGTTTGCCATCCTCCTGAATGCACTTTTCCAAATGAATGAATTTATTTGATAGCACCAACCATAGGACAGTGCTTCTGGCATGCTACATGTAGTCTGTGGCTCTGGATATAAGACTACTTTTGATTAAATATCTGACTAAGACATAGGGGTTAAAGTAACTAGAATTTCCAAGGATAAAACATAAAATCTAAACCTTCCCCAAAGTTTTACATTAAATTAACTCTCATTGCCTAATGAGGCCCCATTTGGACACACATCACAACCACAGTGAATTTCCACATAATGTGCAATTTTTTGTGCAGGCATAACCATATAATGGGATCTTATGAGGATTACAAAGGGACAGAAGTTTGCTGCATTTCAGACTGCAAAAAGCCAAAGCTTTTTGCTGTCCCTTACTAGTCTGGATATTGCATATGTGCCCTCTCTCTGGTGCTTGATCAAGGCAGCCACAACCTGCAGGTTATCAAAATTCCAGGTCTTAAGATCTTAAATTTCCTTTGTGCAACAGAAACTCAAAAAATTGGTCTTTATATCCACATTTTTTTAGTATTTATTAATTTGAATAAATAAGAGCACATTCAGTTTTTCAGAGTGACCTGAACTTGTGTTAAGCATTGGACAAATTTAAAATGAAAAGAATATTATACAAGTAAACCAGAGGCTTAAGTTCTCAATTACAAACCTGCACTGATGGTTCAAGCGGAGTACGCAAAACATTATCCGCAAGGTAGTTTTCTGTGACGTGTAAGAAAGTTCTTTGAAGAGCTGATTTATTTTGCACGTGTACTGTTTTTCCAGAGGAAATCAGGGCAATTGCAATAGTAATGCTTGCATTTATTTGTAGCCTCTTGCAATCCACTCACCATCAGGTTTTTCTGTTTTGCAGCGTTTTCACGCATCTCCAGCTTATTAACATTTTTAGAGAAGCCACACATGGCACAATAATACCTCTTCAAACATGATGTTGATTTGAGGGGTCATCATGCCGCACTGTTGTTAATCTCTTTTTTTCATGAGCACCATATTGATATAAAATCTTAGCATGCCTACATACTTTTAGTTGTGCTGAGAGAGACACTGGGATTTAACCACACAGCTTTAGCCACTTCAGGATATTCTTGCTTCCTAGTGTCTAATTCCCTCTGGAATTTGAATCTTTTCTTTACCCTCTGGAAGCTAATTACCTTCAAAAAACACCTTTTGTCCCAGTTCCCTAAAATGTCTAGGTGCTGGAAATGCTTTAGGTGAAGAGTGGGTAAACACTAAGCTCTTCTGAGGACAGTGCTACTCCCACTGTATGCATCACCCTACAGAGTGCAGGTACGCAGCAGGAGCTTTCTGTTACTTTCACCAGGCTATGGGACAGGTCATCATAAATCCTCTCTCTCCATTTGACAGGAATACATTGTCTCTGCAGCACACTTGAACTCCACTGACCCTGGCACAGACCAGCTCTCAAATGGTGGCCTTCTGTGCAGTTGCCAAACTAATGGACTGAGTACATATTGCTACTGACATCCTTAACCATGTTAGACAAAAACAGCCCAAATAACATAAAACAGAGAAAAGACCCAGAAATATGGCTTGTCCATACAGAACTTGAATCTCAGAGAATTTAAAGCAATGGACATGTATGGCAAAAGAAAGGCTGGTTTAAAGAATAGATGATTATAATAAACTTGAATGATTCTATTTAATTAAAAGGATCTTGATAAATAATATTATTTTAGGTACAATTAAAAAAAAACACAGCAGGCTATAAAAACATCTATGTACAATAAGATACATAAGCTACGCTCCACAATGGTTTACATTTAACAAGCCTACGAGGAAATGTATTTGCTCACTACAACAACATATAACTTCTTGATATGCTCCCAGCTCTAAATTGCAATTTTCATATGGACTAAAAATTAGTTGACCTAATTCTTATTAGTAAATGATAGGGATCGTTGCTGACAATTAGCAAGAAAGCAGTATATTTTAAAAGCATCAATTGCTAATTATTTTCAAATATTTTATTAAATGCATTATGTAAACCAAACATTGGGCATTTCTTATAATTGCAATACACCTATTATTTTGCAGTGCATATTTAAAATTGGAAAGGTAACAAATCTGTTCAGCTGATATGAGATCTTTAATATCTGTATCTCCAGAAGTTTCTTGTGGGTAAATATGCAGAATAGAGAATATTTAACTGTTGAAATTAACTGGCATATGACAACAGCATCATGCATTGCACTGAAGAGGTAAATTCCATGATAAAATTTCCTTTCAGGTTTTTATATTAAAGTGCAATCTCAAATCAGTGTGAGGAATCTTCTAGTAAGATGGTTGATCCTAGAAAGTAATGAGCAACACAGAAAACAGCATTCAAATAAATCAGTGCTTATAGGACTGAATCCTAAAACAGTTGGACAGCAGTACCAAGCAAATAAATTACTTTGCTTCTGTAGTTTAAAAGTGCAAAAAAAATTTAGCAGTTTTCTGTATGATCCAGCTTAAACTTTTATGTCCAGAAATCAGTCAAAAAGCTCTTCAGTGGAACAGAATAAGCCCTCAGAAACACATCCAAAGGCGTGCTCTTAATGTATATTACCTATTCTTCATAGCAAAGTTGAGAACACTATAAGATTAAACCAAAATTGATTAGAGTCTGTAGCCCTTTTGAATGCATTAGATTTATACGAGACTAGGTTTTCTTGGCCAAGAGATTAGCAGACTGCTGCGGGGAAGAACTGAAATCTTATCATAAAAATGTATTTGCAGTGTTTTTACTTTCAGCTAAAACTTCTCTTTTCAAAAATATTTACAGAAGTTATTTTGCCTTTCTCTACAGAAATTTAAGTCATCTTTACAGTTGGATTTTGTTGCCTCAAATTATTGTCTGCTTGCTTGTCTGTTCTATAACAGTTATGCAAGTGACAGGAATGGTATTCAGTTTACCATATTCAAGAAATCATTAAGTTATGGCATAGTTTTCTGTCACTTTCAACAGCAACACTACTGCTATTCATAAGGCAGAGATTGTTTTTCTTGCAGAAAACTGGAAAAGACCAGCATTGGTCTTGTAATTACTATAATGAAATGTATATATTAGCAGTGATGACCCTATAGAAAGCAATGCCTTCCAGCTTGGAATTCAATACTGTCTTATTCAACTGTTGACAGAGTCTAACATAAAGCAATGATGCTCCACGCAAAAATCCTTTTGTTTGAAAGAACTATTCCTGTTAATACTAGCATAAATAAGACCATAAAGAAGCCTAATATGCTGATAAACTTCAGATGTGATGTAAATAATCATAATATATGATTAATTCTCTATTCGGAAAATGTGCCTCTACACAGCCTGCTGCCCAAGAGTACCCAGGTGCTTTATTATAAAACATAGTTTAAGAGATTACAAATATACAAGGTTAATGTACTTAAAATTAGTAATGTGACCATAAATAAAACAAAATGGTATGCCAAGACCTTACTTAAAAATGAATATAACAGTCATATAGAGACACAGGATTGACATTCTGTAAAGTGAATTCACTCCTTATCCACAGAACAGTTCCAGTGTAAAAGGCCATCTGAAATAACAGGCCTTTTAAATACAAGGCAAGAAATAATTAGTGGTAACATTAACTTGTTGCGTATCTCCCTCAACTGGCTTTTCTTCTCTTTTACCCTGGACTAACACCTACCTGGACAATTAAAACTTTTCATGACCTGCTTTTACCGTACAACAGCTATTCTCTTAAGTGGGGTAGAGGAGGAGACACTGTGTTTAAAAAAAGAAATTCATTATTTCTTCAGGAAAGGGCCTTTACATTGTCAGTTCCTAAATCTCCTTTTCTGCCTCAATTTGAATGATGTCAGGCAGTTTAAGTTTTAACAAATTTAAATACCTAAGAAGTATAATATGGTTGGGAAAATCACTTAAACTTTAGAACAAAGACAGATATTGCTGGGAATTAATGGAAAAAAAAATGCTCTTCATTTTTTGCATTATGGCCCATACTAAGAGTGAACAGAAATTCTGTCTAAAGAAGAGCTCTGAAGTTGGGCCTGCACTGGATGTACGTAGAATCTGTGAAAGCTGTGCTGATGTCACTGGTAAAATGGGTGCCCAGAATAATATCCTGTTATTTATTTAGTTTTTACTTGGTGAATAAGTGTGTTTCATAATTTGGCGCACTAGCAAGTTATTTGTGTGTCTGTATACTTATGAAAACTCAGTAATATACTGTCCATTCAATATTAATTATTACAATTACAGCATCACATCATAAAACAGTCCTGGAAACCTTGTCAGGACACCAGATGTTCTCGCAGTCCTTGGCCGTCTGCTCACACTATCACTAGGAGTAGAGAGCCTGCCCAGGGACTGGAATTTCCAGTAGAGATTTTGCCTGGCTCTACCAGAATAAGTTCTGGAGATTTCTGTCCTACAAAGTAACACAGCAGTCTTGGAAAAGTTACACTGAATATTTCTAATCTCCAGTACCAACCTATTTCAATGCCCTAGATCATGGGTAACACTTCCAGTATTACGCCCTTCTGTTCTCTGCCATCTTCTGGGCCTATATCTATCCACTTTGAATAAAGGAGGGGCAGATACGTCTTCTGCCCCTCAGGGACAAGGCGGACTAGCTGGTGTAAGCGCACAGCACTTGATCCTGGGGCTCCTCTGAGCTCTGTGTTGTGTTCCCATGTCCATACCACAGAATTATTCTTGTCTGCGTGTCTTTGTTCACAGTAACTGAAACACTGTGAGAGTTTGTTGCCATACCATGGAGCCTGGCATCAGGGCATAGAAAATATTAGAGGTTAAAAGGCTGCTGGGACAGTGCTGGAGGACCATGAAGAACGGTGGGAGGCAAGCTTAGTGCAGTCCTGTCCACACTACCTTGTCGCAGTGGCTCCTTCCATGTGCTGTCCCTCAAACCATGTCCAAGTGTGGCCTCAGAACTGAGCCAGGGAGCAAGTTAAATATTGTGCAAGCAGTTAATATTATGAAGAGTGGTCAAGCTTGCTTTCTGGCCCTGGACATAGTCTATAGCACTGGTCACACTGTGAAGATGAACCTGTAACTGGTCCTGCCCACATGTCTCTGCCTGCTGAGTGAAGTTTCGTTTAGGAATCAGGGCAAGGAAGTTTGTATGGGTGGGTGCCACAACGCAGACACGAGGAGGTGCAGTTTCTGTGATAGATTTATCATGCTGCAGCTCCCACTTGCATTCATATGCATGCATCCTTTTAGAAATGTGATACCAGATGCTGTTTCCTGGCAACAGGCCCAACACCCCCTTTCTCTTAGGTGTGAATTTTGACAACTCCAATTCACTGGAGCCCTAGTTATGTTATCTTTTCTAAATGCTTAGAGACTAAAAAGACCTCTTGATCTTTCTGCTGTGGACTTAAGTGCCGCTTGGGCCAATTTGCAGTGCTGTATTACTCCAAAAATATCTTCTCATATGAGTAGCACAATTATTACCACTAAATAGGGAAGGATGGAAACGCTCTGAATCGAACATGGATAACACAAGTCCTTTTTCGCTGTGTTGTCAGTCAGAGCTGTTGTTATGCTTGGCATATGTCACATCAATGTATAATAAATGCCCGTGTCAGTCAAATGCATGTTATGTGTAGATTGGATGTCAATCTAATGCTTTGTATTAAAATCAGTGCCACAATACATGCAGCACTTTATAAACACTGCTGGGAAGATTTTCATTTTGAAGTGCTACAGCTGCTTGCAGCCATCTTTTGCACAACACCTTAAGAGCTTAGAATTATTTGAAAAATTAAATTTCAGAAAAGGGACAGTAAAATGCCAACTTTACTTCTCTGTTGTTGTTTACATACCAGAGGGAGGTCATCTAAGCCACTTGCTTCTCCCCATGGCTTGTTTGCTGTTAAGAAAAATCCAGAGAAGCAGCTGAGTACCAAAGAAGGGAACTTCAGAGCAGGGGGTCCTGGGACTGGCACTGTCTGACACTGCAGCCCCGTGTGCAAGTCGCGCCATGCCTAGGTGAGTTCTACACACATGAGTGGGAAAGGTGGGGAGAGGGGCCAGCCCCAGCTGAGATCTGGGAGCTCAAGCAGCACTTCCAATCCTAGACAGACTTGTTGCCAAGGGAGAAGCTGAGAGGCTTTCAGGGCAGATGGTCAGTGGATATGGACTTTGGGGTCATTATAAAGCTGGTCCCAATGCCAGTATGGATGTTTCCTGAGGAACTTTTCCGAGCAAAGCACAGCCTAGGTGTCACAGTTACACATACTTTTGCTCACAAAGACACTGTGGTCTGGCTAACACAGTAGCAGTTTAGAGAATAAAAGTTTTTTAAGCATTAATTAATCTTTGTAATAAGGTCATAGTTATTAACCCTATTGTATGTGTGGGTCACATCTGTGGTTGGTGCAGTCTCATTCAGCTGTCTGACTCTCCTAGGATGGTTCCAGTTTATGGTGGTAGTGTTTTTGTCCAGAGATGTTTTAGTTAAAGTCACCAAGAGTCACTGAGGATTGTTAGACAGATATTGGGAATTCTCCTTCTGATTGTGCTTCTAAATCCCCCAGATACTTTCATAGTTGAATCACACATTCAAAGGAGGGAAGCTTGCACAGAGAAAAACCTTGAATATACAGGATACTTTTTGGTCATTCTGAAAACTCAGTAAATTTACCATTTCATTTGCATTTGACTGACTGAGTTCAACTGATTATTGAATAAAAGGTATGTCCAATTTGACCCTTGATTTCATTGTGGCCCATTGCTTGGCAATAAATAGTTATTTTTCCAGTGTGACATTCTGTTGTTAATCAAATGGAAGCTATTTATGTCTTCCATTAAATTAGCAGATGTAAGCCAAAGAAACTGCTTTGTAAATTATAAACCAGCCAACACAAAGTACTTGCATAAACAGGGAAAATGTTGTGTTTCACTGGCTTTTAAATGGATGAGAGGTTGGAGATTTGCCTCCTGGTTTTACAAAGTTCCAAACAGGATTCTCATGGTTTGGGCAATGTTTTATCTATTCTTGATTCTGAAGCTCCAATGTTGATGAGGGAGGGAGGAGGAAATCCCACTCTATAACCCTGTTACCTAATTCCAGTTGTTATTGTTAGAGATCTTAGGGAAATCCATACATCGTCTTTCTATATTAGTGAGAGATACCATGCCAGAGAAAAAGATGCTAGAAATATAAAAGGACAGGATGAAGAAGTGAGGAGGAGCATGCTCAGAGAGGCCTGAAGCCCTGAAGCTATCTGCTTTCCAAACAAACAAAAAACCACAGATAAAATCATCATGCCAGTGACTGGTTGGAGGCATGTAAGACAAGTTCACACATCAGTGCCTCTGTAGGAGATGTAACTTAATCCTTTAGAAGGACGGTTGTATTGTACTCTAGAAGTATGCTGGACAGTATAGATTCACAATCCCCAACAAAAAAGGAGTTAATGGCCTCAAACAGCCTCATGCCAGGGGTTGTGAATGACAGCACTCGGGCTTTTAAAAGGCAGAGCATACAGTATTAGAATCATAAAAGAATACACACGTTTGGCATTAAAAGGATGGCATAAATATTTCAAAATGGCTCCTGGCTTTTGGACAGAGAACACTAAAACTATGTCTTTATCTTTACAAGAAAATACACACTCATTGAAAAACTGCTGGATTGGGAAAAAGTTATTTCCTTGCAGTGTTAGAGCCCCAAAGCCTTGGTAGCAATTTTTCATCATTTTGTTAATTTTCACTAATATGACAAGTATGCTACTAATATGATTGTTCTGTTTAAAAACTAATACCACTATTAATATGTTACAGTGATGAATTACTAACAATAATCTATCACGAAGGAAAAATAGTGACATAATTAATGCAGTGTTACTATTGTGCAATAGCAATTTGTTAACTCAGTGCAAAGCACTCAAAGAAAACTTTATTTTTCATATTTTCTTCCATAATTGCTTTTACCCACATTTACAGTGGAAAGATCTGCTCGCAGAAAAGAAACTCAGCACCTGGGTCTTTTCTTCTTGGTCCAGTAAGATGCATGCTCTTAGACTGGCAGATTTAATCTCAACCTTATTTTAGGATCTGGATGTTATCTTCTTAGGCAGCAGACTTTTACTGGGGTTTTTTTAGGATCTTTTTTCTACTCCTTTGCACAACAGTGCAGCTTATTATATAGCTCTCACATTGCAACCATTTTATGAGTAGGGGATACATTGTTCTATTGCACTGATTAAAATACTCCCAGTGTAGTATTTTAATCACGCACATCACTGTGCTTTTCTACACACACATTTCAAATGCAATCTCAGAGAAGGTAAACTAAGATAGAAAACAGCTTTAAAGGAACCAGATACTTCAGCTGCTTTCTGTAGTTTTAAAAACCTGCAATATTCTTTCAAACTTTGTCTGCAAAATAGCCTTTTACAAGTGCCCATTTCCAGAATGAGATACTACATACACTAGGTCATAAAGATACTCAAGTATGATCTGATTACAGGTCTTTGCACACTTTCTCCTGTGTTCCTTATGTCACTACCCATCCCTCTACTTACACCCCTATTCAGGCCAGTAAGTAGTCCCCGCCCTTAAGATTTCCCAGCCTTTTCTAGAGCAGGCAGTAAGCACACTGCTCACTACACAGGCAAGAGGTGCAGTCGGTATTTACTCATGAATCTGCTGCATTTTGGACTCCTTCCTCTCGAGACAGGGACTGCTATTTATTCCATTTTTCAACAGTACTACGGGGTCCTTTATGCTTGTGCTCATTACCTAGTAGTGTGATATGATAGCTAATTATAAAATAAATCATTAACAGCTCTGTAAAGTGAGAGGAAATACTATTGTGCTGGTCTGGTATGATTTTCCGTAACTTTTCACAGCTTTGAATTACTGTCTGAAAAGCAAGAGTTTGGAAAATGATAGCCAGTCTGACTAGGGACACAGGGTTTCTAACCAGCAGTTATTGAAAGACTACAGGATCTCTCAGAGGATCCACTTTATAATATATGCTGCCATAAAAAATATTATCTTAGTTACATTTATTTAATATCACCAGTAGCTCTGCCATGTCCTACTGTACTGGGTACTGTAGTAAAAAAGTTCAGTAATAAAAATCTTGAAGCAAACAAAAGTTTGACTTGGTAGAAACATTTCTTGGGCAATTATTCAGCTGGACTTATACAATGGAATTCATGTTAGATGAAGTACGGCATTTGTTTTTTAAATTGATGAATAGAGAAAAGAAATTTAGGCTATCCAGTGTAATCTAGTTCAATAAAAATCTTCTTGTAATTCTCTCTTCTTTGTAGCTGTGGAGGCCAACACAGCACTGCCTGAATATTCACAAAAATTAGTAACACAGAATAAACAAATTTGTGCAAAACTGAGTTTTCAAAGCATAACAAAGACTTTCGCCCTCTAAGATCACATGAAAATTGGTTTCACTGTTCAGTCAGCCGCATCTAAGAATGCAATAAAAATACCCTTGTGCATCCACAATGCCTAATTTTCACTAAGTTTTATGCTGAAATAATTCATTTTTAAAGGATTGTAAAGCAACACCTTCCTAAAGTCATGTCTCAAATGCTCTGGCATGTCCCTTTGAAAAGCTAGTGGAATGAAGACAAGATCTGAAATCAGTACAGCATGATGCCACCATTTGGAACCACAACAAAATTATTTCTATCTTCATTCTCATTTAAAAAAAAAAAAAAGCCTAAGAGCTGAGTATAGATTAAATATAGTAATTCAGATCTGTCTGAGAAGCTGCAAACTTTCATGCCAAGTTCTAGCCTGAAATGAATTTAAATGGCCACAAGTATAAATTCCACAAAGGGGAGATTGCAATGAAATCCTGGCAGAGAAATAAAAACAGAATCATAAGCAAATAGCATAACCTTTAAGAGGGAAGAGGAGAAAGCAGAGACTAGGAAATACTCTCAAACTTCTGTTTAAAAGAACAAGAAAAAAGCAGGACAGCAGGGCCGGAGTCACTGGGAAAAATAAAGTGATGGTGTTTAGTTTGGTAGATGAAATACACGAGTGATGTGAAACTGTAAGGGGTGGCCTGAGAGTTGCCAAGCTATGCAGAGCAACTCCAAGGCCTGCATGGCAATTCATCTGCTCTGATTGACTAATGGCCATGACTCAATCAACTTCCCAGTATTTTATTGTAAAATAGTTTACAAATAACTGTGCCGTTCTGAAATGGTAACTTGGAACACCACCCTGTATTCTTACCGACCTGAACGAGTCTGTTCCAGTGTAAAATGTGTGTATACTCCTTTTTAGTTATTTTTCTCTGTGCTCCCTGTACATAAAGAGAGATCCTTATCCCAAG
This sequence comes from Antrostomus carolinensis, assembly GCF_000700745.2. Taxonomy (NCBI): domain Eukaryota; kingdom Metazoa; phylum Chordata; class Aves; order Caprimulgiformes; family Caprimulgidae; genus Antrostomus; species Antrostomus carolinensis. Next base: position 27,373 of record NW_010328416.1, read on the forward strand.
AACTAACAATGGCTTTACAAGGGATTAGTGGGACTTAGTAGAGGTTTGGGGGTCCAAACTGGTGATCCCTTTGCAGAATGAGGACCTCTGCCAAAGGCAGACACAATTGTTAAGGTACAATAATGCACAAGTCGTTGGTTTATTTTCAAAGCAAAGGTGGTTTGCTAGAGGAATGGTGATCATTATCGCACTAACAGTCTCATGAGAAAATGTATTGGGAACCTGTTTGATGACTGGCATGCTGTCACTAAGCATTTTATCTTCACTGTATAACACTGTAAGTAAATCACCTTATTTTTCCATATCATGATTTTTAAATTTGTCTTTGTGGTATTGCTCTTTCTACACATCAGCAGCAAAGATAACTCTGGAAATGCGGTATGTTTTGTAGCATTTGAAGACCTCCTAGAAATGAATGACAGTTAAGTAGGTAGTCAGAGAGAGTGGGAGGCAGTCCTCTTCTTTAATATAAAAAAAAATGAAATACAAGCCAGGGAGAATTTCTAGAGTCTTCCACACAATTCCTGAGTGGCCTGGTGCCTAAAACTCCTCCAATGTCCCGTGGGAGATGTGGGGCACCAGATCCTTCCCAGGTGGCTGACGCGCTCGGCCCCACAACTCAGCCTCCTGCATCCTCCCGGGGTGGCGCCACCAGAGTCCTGGGAAGCTGTGATCTGATGGGATCAGGTCTGTGACAAGGGATTTATGGGCAGTGATGAAGTGCACTGGAGTCTTTTTCAGGTAGCACTGACACAGGAATCATTCTGGTATTTTCAAATGGAGAAACTTGCTGCCAAAGTGGGAATGCAACTGAAACATTTTTAGTCACGCTAAGACTTTGTGTAAATTTCCTAGAATAAAACTATTAACTGTATTTCCTGATGGTGAATTCCCTAATAATAATAATATAATAGTAATAATGATAAATAATATAGTAATAGATAATAACGAG
>NW_010328417.1:0-808 GCF_000700745.2 Antrostomus carolinensis
GGGTGTGTGTCCCCAACCCAGTGCTGCTGTCCCCAGCACTTACCTCATGGGGACATAGGGACATGGGGACACGTGTCCCTAACCCAGCCCTGCCATCCCTGGCACTTATCACATGGGGATGTGGGGACATGTGTCCCCAACCCAGCCCTGCTGTGACATGGGAACACATGTCCCCAACCCAGTCACACCGTGGGGACCAGCACTTACAGTGTGGGGACATGGGGACATGTGTCCCCAACCCAGTCACACTGTTCCCAGCACTTATGACATGGGGACGTGGGGACATGGGGACATAGGGATGTGCCACGTGTCTCTCACCCAGCCCTGCCATCCCCAGTACCTACTGGGTGGGGACATGGGGACGTGGGGACACGGGGATGGGCTGTCTGTCCCCAACCCAGCCCCACCATCCCTGGCACTTACTGCATGGGGACATGGGGATGTGGGGATGTGCCACGTGTCCCCCACCCAGCCCTGCCATCCCTGGCACTTACCAGGTGGGGACATGGGGACACGGGGACATGGGAATATGCCACATATCTCCCACCCAGCCCTGCCATCCCCAGCACTTACCGAGTGGGGACATGGGGATGGGCTGTCTGTCCCCAACCCAGAGCCACCATCCCTGGCACTTACCGGTTGGGGACACGGGGCCTTGGTGCCGGGCGCCTACGCCGGCAGCCCCTTGGAGAAGGCGAACATGCCGGGCAGGTAGAGCGCGTCCGCCGACCTCCCGGCCTCCTCCACCGCCGCGCACTCGGCCTCGTCCCGGTGCCGGATCTCCTGCGGGGCAGGGGACAGGGGTTGG
>NW_010328418.1:0-2014 GCF_000700745.2 Antrostomus carolinensis
ACTGACCCTTGAGGGACCCCACTAGACACACCTTCCTCTATAACTGCATGCTTTTAAATATTAAGTTAAGAGTTTCTTACAGTCATTGGATACTTGTGGCTAGTGCTTTGAGGCAGAAACTAACTTGAGAGATTCAAGGTAGCTCATACCTGGTGGACACGCTACATCAGTAGCAAGAAGATCAGAAAGCATTAGGAACTCCCACAAAGATATGGGATGTCACAGATGCATGCAGTGGTCAGTCCATGAGCGAGTGTGCATGGCTATGCGTAGGCATGAGACCAGACACCCACACATGTGCGGCATTCAGACACAGATAGATATAGTCACTGTATCTGTGTTGCTAATATGCATGAGAGACCCTCAGGCAGACAGGTCTAGTTCAGTGAATATATATAGGAAAGCCTGTCTGGGAGTGCGTTTATTCGTTCTCGTGCACAAGTGTTTCTGCGTACGTGAGCAAATCCCAGGCACAGATACAAGTGGACTCAGGCTCAGTCTTATATGTTTACAGGGTCGTGAGATGCAGCGTTGAAGCATGGGTGTGGGTGGGATTCACAAAGAAAGGAGGGAGTGTTTGTTGGCCACATGCAGATGTGTATCTGCGGGGCTTGCACGTGCAATGTTGTTAGAAGTGAGTATGAATGGTGAATACAAACATATATCCAACTGAGAATCAAACATTGGCATTTGAAAGTGGCACTCAATATGTCAGTATATAGACTTGGGGATTTGCAGCAAGTTCTGTGTGTGATAAAGACTTCAGGAACAGGGATTGAATGCATTTCCTTTTTTTCTGTCAGAGGAGTGCTTTAAGCAGGTAGAGTGCTGGTAGAGCAGCAGGGTGTAGGGGTTTCATGTTGTGGGAAGAGAACAGTGTAGCTCACGTGTGACTGTGCCACCACTGGCAGGGCGCACTGGGAAGGCGGGAATGGTTGTCTGATCGTGTGTGTATGGCAGGGATACCTGGCCATTCTCACCTCCATTGGGGACCATCACTTACAACCTATTTGGATTTCCTCTGTGACTGAGTATCTATTCAGAACAAGGAAGAAGCTCAGGCCAGACAATATCGTATTAAAAAAAAAGCAAGCAAAGTAACCCAAGGAGGGCTTGTATGTGGTAAGCATCAATAGGCAGTAAATTATACCTGTCAGCTGCCTGGCAATTACCGCCTAAGCACTGGGGGGTTGGGAGTTTGGGAATATGTGTAAACACTTCTGGATAGGCAGTTCATCCAGAACAGCTGATAACTCGCAGCAGTACACAAAACAGCTCCGAGCACCCACACAGGCTTTGTTGTGCCTGTAGGGGACTACCTAGAACTCACATCTGCTTAAGATGAGGAAGGCCCACAGCTCTACCAGTGCTGGCTGTGCTGCAAGTCATGATGGAAAGCACTGGGAGAAGTTTTCAGTTAGCAATACCTGCACCTGGGATCAATTTCACCAACTCTGGTATTGGTCCCATGCAAGCAGAGCAAAAGCAAGCAACCCTACTTGCTAATGTGGAAGGGCATGGCTGGGGTTCACAGATAGAGATGCTGAAGCCTCTCTTGATGGGGTGGGACTGGTACTTCATAGATAGACATTTCATTAAGGTTTTTAACCTATCTGCCTTCTTCCCTGCCTCCCCTTGAGCCATAGCATGGTAGCTCTGCTCTCTCATCCCCTGCCTCCCTCTTTTCTGAAAGCAGAAAGCGCTGAGCAATAAGGGCTTCAAAATCTGGGGGAGAAACCCAGCATGCGCTTGTTGTCTGTAAAGCCAGCCTATGTGTTGGGCATTGTGAGGTACGTGTGAGTGTGAGGGAAGGGAGTACCTGCGGAGAGACAGGCCTTTGCTGTGGAGGAAAGAAATACCGTGGAAACAAGCCTGATGTCCCACCACACTCTCCAAAATGCCCCTCTTTGGTGGATGCAGGTGGTTCCAGGCTTCCGGCACAGCCATGGCTGGACACCAGCAACAGATGTGCTCCTGATGGAGGGTATCTGTGTCACTGACCTCGACGGCTGCC
>NW_010328418.1:2289-2553 GCF_000700745.2 Antrostomus carolinensis
GTGCAACTGACCTCGCCTCGACGGCTGCCTGTGAGTACAATGCTAAGGGTGCACGCTGAGCACCGCCGCCTGAGAAATGTTTGCCCAGAAGCTCCCTCACCGGGATCACCCAGGCGTCAAGGGCAGACATCTTCCAGCCACGCGGTTTTACCTTGACCCTGCCGCCCTTCGGCTCCCTACACCCAGCCCACCTGCACTTCTGACAGCGGGCGACAGGCACTGCGGTGCGGCGAGGCGCTGGGATGCGGAAGGCTCTGGAAGAGC
>NW_010328419.1:0-303 GCF_000700745.2 Antrostomus carolinensis
GGGCCCAGGGAAGACACCAGAGGCGTTGGTCCGCGGTTAGAGGTGCTTTGTTGTGGGTTGTTTGGGGTTTTTTTCCTCTCCGTTTTCTCCTCCTTTAAAAAGTGCCGTTTGTACGTACTGACCTTACAGAAGCAGGTTAAAACCGAGGGCTGGGCGCCTGTCCCCTGTGCTGGGACCGACCCTCGCAGCTCGGCCCAGGGCCGTCTAGTGTTACACTCGTGCAAGCACAGGGTGCCGTCCTTCATGGGTCCCCGGGAGGGCACAGGGGGGCGGGGGAACGTCAGTCCAGTGCAAGGCAACAGG
>NW_010328419.1:378-626 GCF_000700745.2 Antrostomus carolinensis
CGGGGAGACAGGGCAGGGGCCAACCTCCCCCCGCCCGGTGCCCCCATCCCAATGCCATCCCCGGCCGTGGGGGTCCTCCAGCGGCATGGACACCACAGTGGCCCAGGACATGGGTCCTGCTCAGTTGACGGTGCCGCTCCGGCTCCTTCCCTCCATGCTCTCTGTCCCGCTGTAGGGGGTCCCCGCTCCACTCAGCCCCCGCAGGCCAACAGCATCTGCAGGGATGGGAGGGGAGGGACAGGTGAGGA
>NW_010328420.1:0-17044 GCF_000700745.2 Antrostomus carolinensis
CCCCCCCGCCGCCGCGCCGCCTGGGAAATGAAGTCTCGGCGCCAAGATGGCCGCGCCGCGCCGCGGGGCGCGCCGGGAGGTGCAGTCCCGCCCGCCATTTTGTGGGGTGCCGGGCGGCCGGCGGCGCTGGGGCTGCGCCTCATCCAAAAGTGCAGCTTGTGCCGCGTGTGAAAATACAAACTCGGGCTGTTGTGAGCGTGAGCGAACCGAGGGGCGATCGAGAAGACATGGATTTCTTTTCCTTTCTTTTTTGTAGTAAAACCGGGAGGGATCAGAGCATCCACCGCTCTCATGCGCTCCTCGGTGTCAGCAGCTGCCCCGTGGTCCCGCTCGCAGCCGGAGCTGCTGGTGGGTGCGGGTCGCCCCATGGGTCCCCACCTCACAGTGTGTTCCCCAACCCTGGAACACGGCCTCGTGTCCCTGGAGCCCCACACTCCCCAAACCCACCGGTACCACCCTCCACCTGCGCTACAGGGAGGCGCGGGGAGCCCAAGTGACGCCATGCTGCTCCCTGTCACTGCTGTATTGAGCCCTGTGTGGCATTTCTCTCACCGGACATATTTCACGTTAGTTACCTAACACACCGCAACATAACCCTGGTTAGGAATTTGCTCTTAACACAGCAAAGTTTTACAGGCCAGGGGCCAGCTGTTTGCTTAAATTAGGGATGGAGAGTCTTAGAAAAAATACCGATCAGTTATTTCCAAGGGTGAATTTGTCAGAGTGCTGTTTTGTAGGCTTCAGAAATTTATTCCAAAATTTTACTGAGGTTGCAATGCCTCCCAGTCGTCAGTCAGGCTGTTCAAGAAGGAAGCTATCCTGAAATCCTTTTGCAGTCCCTGGGAATGCAGCAAAATTTTGTACAAACTATGATCCACTGCAAAGTTTTCCTTTCCTAAAGATCTGGAGTATTATTTTTCCCAAAACATATTTTTACTGAATATACCCCAGCTTCTCTCAGTTCTTGTGCATTAACCGCTGTAAACTAGATTACCATTCCCATGAGCTAATTCATTATGTCCCAAAACTTTGGAGGCTGAAGAGCCCTTACTGCCATTGTAACTTTCAGCTACCAGGGAAGGCTGCGAAAAGGAAAATTTTCTGCCTGAGAAGTAGAAAAAAAAATAGACTCAAAGTCTGTCGTCCATATATGTGTCGAAGAAGAAGAAAAAAGGAGCATGAGCATAATGCAAAGAAGTGCTGTGCATGAGAAGGAGAACAGATCTAGACGGAGAAACAGGACAGAGAGCAGGAAAATACTGCAAATGATATATTAAAAGAAAATTAGGGAGCCAGGCTGAACAAATAGGTGCAAATGGGTTTATCCTCAAACTAGCAGCTACACGATCCTCATGTTAGAGGATCTGGGATCCTAATATTGAGTACACCTCAAACTAGAAAACTTCCAAATAAATCCAGGAATTCTGGATGATCGATACACTTGTCAGCAAATAGCTGCAAATCCCTCTTGCAGTCGCTGCACACCTGTAGCAGGTGACCCATGTAAATAGTAGGTTTTCACCTGGATGCATTTGCTTAAAAACATGATTCTGATATGAGAAGAGTTGTCCTGGCTTCCTCGGAAGACAACAAGAGTGCCCATCCCACCTGGCTTGGGCACCATCTCTCCTAGGGCAGCACTGACTGCTCCTTCACCTCCATCTCCCACCGAGAGCTGAGGGCCGGGATTTCCACACCGAGTCCGAGAAGCCGGGGTACCCGTGGAGGGAGCTGAGGAATGAGCTAAAATGACAATGATCACAACACGTGCCCGTTCTGCAGGCACGTACACAACCTCCCTATTTGAAGGTCACTGTTGTCAGATCTCATAATATGATCTACAACTCCATGTGAAACTCAGCTTTCTGATCGAATTCAAGATGATTTTGACTCGAATGTCTCTGGAAAAGGCAGCAGCAAGTAGAGACTACAGATCCCAGAGAGCTGTGGGCTCCGCGCTCCGGAGGGCGGTCAGGTCCTGCCCCATCTGCCTGCCCAGGGCACGGGGCCCCACCAAGGCCAGCCCTGGGGCCGCCTCCTTCCTCTTTGTTTTCATCCGCCTCTCTCGATTTGAAGTACAGGGCGTTTTTTGAATTTTGGCGCCTGTCTGCAAACTGGAAACCAACTGCTCCTGGATCAGCTCCAGCTCCCAGCCCTGGGCTCTTCCCGGAGCTGCCTGTATGCGATCTGCATCGTTTCAAACATCGCTGCCTTCCCCCCGCCAGCAAAGGGAAAAAAATGCGTGTGAGCATCAAGCCATGCACTTAGAATGAACTTTTTCTCTCTCAACGTGCAGTTTCCAACACCAGCAAATTCGTAGAGGACCAGTTACAAACTTTGGTTACGTTAAGCCAGAAAAAAATATTTTAGGAATGCTGAAAGCTCTGCATAAGCATTTTTGGGTTAGCTCATTTCTTCTCTTGTGATTTGATGTGATACCCTGCACTTCTGTCATATTTTGGAAATTTTTTTAAACCTTTGGTCTAATTTTGATTAATAATGTAATCCAGATGTAAATCCTCTTTGTTCATGAAGATTAGCTCACCGCCCCCCCTCCCCCCATTTTGTCTGTCAGATTTTTTAGATAATAGCTTAGAAAGTCTGAATGTTTCAAAAGTTTGAGGTTTGGGTTTGTTTTTTTTTTCTTCTAACATTACCAGTTATTTTCATAGTGCTGGTATCAACTGTGTTGCAGTAAAATATATTTTTTAAAAATATACTTCCTGAAAAATGCCTCAATAATATCTAATACTTTCTACATTTTTTAGAAGGTCCCTTTCTTTACCAGTAACCAGAACACTTTCACCCTTTCATCCTTGGCACCCGTCTCCCCTCCTTGCTAACTGAACATGTATGTTCACTTTTCCTATCTCTGCTAAAAAGGAGAGAAGAGTTTGGGGGTGAGAAGGGAGAGGAAAGCATTGAGGGAGGAGGGGAAGTGCAAAAGCTGAGAGTCCACGAGGCAGCTGTGTTTTACAGGGAGCACAATGCACACTTTAGTCGTGGAATTAGCATCTGTTCAAATACTTGGTCCTCTTGGATCACTGATACAGGTTAGTATTGAACTAGAGTCAGTGTTGTCATTCGTCTCTCAATATTTAGCAATTAGTTTTTCATTAAGGACTTTGTGAGTTCAGTGTTCCCCAAAACAATTTTATAATAAACTCTCTCTCTGCTTTCAGAAGGTTGAATTGATTTGTTAGCCCAGGACACAATCATTTAGCGTTTAACAAAGGGACAGTCTAGGGATGTGTCACCCTTACCTGACTGGGGTGGCAGAGGGCTGTGGCAATCCCTGGGGCTGCGTTCCCTGGGCTTTTCAGACTGGGAGCCTGTTTGAAGCACACCAAGGCTCCTGCCTCACCCACTCCTCCAGGTTTACTCTCTGTGTAAAGCAGAGCATGGGAGAAGGCTGGTGCCTCTACTGGTTTTACCCTGACAGAAAGTGAGGAGCTTGGAAGTGCCCTGGGTTCAGTATGGGAGCTCCAGCTCAAAGGTACTTGCAATAGATCTGACTGTCTGGGTAGGATAAGAATAAATTTTGGGGATGTCAGATAACACTGACAGCAGTGGTAGGCTCTGCCTAGCACCGGAGTGCTTCTCCCATCAGATAAATGAAGAGATTACTTACAGTACATAATAAAAACAAAAGAAAACCTCTCGTATCCTTTGATGCAGAGCATCTTCTTAGTCGGTGACCAGTTTCCTGTACAGTTGGGTGTAACGAGTTTTCTGATGCTGTCTGGGATTTCATAATGACTCTGACATTTTCACAGATCTGTGGCTGTAGGATTTCCACTGCTATTTCTTACCTCAACTGCCTGAGTTTCTCGGCAACTGCTGCTGTGCCCTCCCCTTTCTCATTCTACACTGTATTATTTATATTTCTTTAATAGCAGGATTATTTCTGTCTTTTCTGTAGTCACCTAACTTCCCCTTTGCCTCGTGTTCCTTATCTTACTCTGAACAGCCTGTCAATGTTTAATCAACTATCTCAGATATTTTCATTCATTTCGGGAAGGGGCAAGGATTGAACATATAACACAGAACATTTTCCTATCAGTCCAAATTCAATCCAGCTCAGCATTAGTGCTTAAAAAATTGCTAGCAATGATTGCAAGTCTGGAAGAAGCACTCATACCTCACCACAGATTTCTGCTCCAGAATTTCAGCTTTCATTGAATAAAATTGCTTCCAGCAGTGTCAGGACAGAAAGCACCAAAGCAAGTAGAAAAAATTAATAGTATGGCATGTGTCATGGATGAGGTTTTCCTCATCTGCTATGAGAAAGTTGGCTAAGAGACATGTAAAAGAGCAAAGAGGAACACAGTGCACAGTTGTGGGATTAAAGCAGACAGCAGACTGTACGTGGAACAAGGATTTTTTTCAAGACAAGACACCACTGTAATGTGCAGAGGGTGTATTTATTTCTGATTCCAGGCAAATAATATTTGGCAGGAGCCTTGAACAATAACATTCTTCTGCTAGAGCATCTACCTCCTTATTGAGACAGAATTCAACCCATCTCATACTGGGGGAAGCATTAACCAAGCCTGGGGAGGAGAATTCAGGTCTGTGCTTGGGATTGTTCACTCCTTTGTGGCAGGAAGGCGAGTGACTTTCATTGTCAGGAGAGCCTGGGTGGCCCTTTAGACTCTTGTACTGGAACCAGACCCTGGTCTCACATGACCAGAAATAAATGAGAATTTAATTTAAAGACCCTCTCATATTTTTCCCCCTATCTCAACAAAAAAGTGGCAAAGGAAGAAGCTGAAGGGGGGTCAGTGCTCAGAGCTCCTCAATTTTCCACAATTCTTTATCACTTTTCCACACAGTGATTTGCACTTTCCGCAGCACAACTCGTTCACAGCCTTTATGGGGCAGAGGAAGCGCTGTAGTGTGGGATACACCGCAGCCTTCAGCATAGCGTTAGCTGCTGGGTCTTCCGCTCACTGGCTCATAGCTCAGGAATTCTTCCAAAGCAATAGAAAGACAGATTTATTTGCAATAAAATATTATGAAAACACCACCGAAAACAGATGAGGTGGCCAGGTAGGAACAGTATCACCATTTCCTTCCAGTCAGGCTGCCGGCAGCCCTGGAGCCTGCGGAGATGGAGCCACGGGAGTTCATGTGCATAACTAGCTGCTCTTTATATAGGTAAATAACAAAATTAATCTAAGATCAAGGAAGGGATTATCAGTTTTAATGAAATTGGGCCAACAATCTCTATCATTATGAGTTTTGACTTTCACATACAGAACTTAATTTCATTCTAGTTACACTTCCAGTGATCCAAAGATAAAAGACTCCGGTGCAGCCTGCCAGGGTAGCCCCAGGTTCTCAGCGCTCTGTGGAGTTGGGGTTCCCTCAAATGACAAGGAAGCCTCTGGTCTCTCAGCCGTTCGGCAGTTTGGAGAGTGTAGTGTTGGAGGGTGGGGACTGGCTCTGACCCGCAGTTCCTCTGAGTTCACAGAGCTTGCTTTATCAGCCAGGAGCAATCCCAGCTCTGCTCCGAGAATCACTTAGATCACTGCTGCTCCAGTGGAGCTGTGGGAGGGGAGCGTGCAGGGCTCACACCCCCGCGCTGTGATTATATAAAACCTGGCACCGATTTCAAACTCTAATGAAAACAAACCCAGTGTTTTTTTCAAAACAACCATTTGGCGCCTAATTTTCAAATCCGCAGACCAACTGCAGCTGGCTCAGAGCCCATCACCATAGAGCTATTTACAGATCCTCCTCTGGCAGCTGCAGTAACCTGTTATGTACCTCGCGTCTGGCCATGCTGGCTCAGCCTCTCGCACCCTCTCACTGGAGATGGGTTAAGATTTCAATTTTATCAAACAAACAAACACCCCGTGTGCTCAATTTTTAGCAAAGAATGGTGAAAGCAGAAACATTTGGCTCCCCGTTGAAAGACAATTAGAGCCTGGGTCTAGAGCACAAGTGTGCTGAGTTCCCTTGTGGCTGAGGGAACTGGGGGTGTTGAGCCTGGAGAAAAGGAGGCTGAGGGGAGACCTTCTGGCTCTGTCCAAGTCCCTGAAAGGAGGGTGGAGAGAAGTGGGGGTGGGTCTGTTCAACCAAGGAACAAGGGACAGGACAAGAGGAAATGGCCTCAAATTGTTCCAGGGGAGGTTTAGATTGGATCTGAGGAAAAACTTCTTCACTGAAAGGGTGGTCAAGCATTGGAAGGGGTTGCCCAGGGAGGTGGTGGCATCACTTTACCTGCTGGTATTTAAAAGAGGGGCAGACGAGGTGCTGAGGGACATGGTTTAGAGGTGGAATAGGTAGTGTGAGGTTTATGGTTGGACTCTGCGATCTTAAAGCTCTTTTTCAATCAAGGCAATTTTGTGATTCTGTGAATTTTTCTAAACACCACAGGGATTGGCACAAATATCTGGAATGCTGCCTTAAGGGTGCACGAAGCCTTCAAGGTGCAAGGTGCAAGAAATTACCCCCTTGCACACTGTAATGTGAGAAATGCTGAGTACATCTGGGTGTGCTGGGATTCCTTAAGACAGAGCCCCTGTCAAAGGGAAAGTTTACAGAGTAAATGTGTGTGAGAGGGGAGAAGACAGGTCTGTGGAGATAAAGAGGTATGTGCATGGGATTAATCTCTCTTGTGCATATTACATGATTAATAAAGGAGATTAAAGGAATGCTTTCTGCAATTCCAAAGTGCGCTCCACCCAACATCTCAGAGTATTTTACGAAGGATAATTTATCAAGCTTTATAATGATCTTGCAATGAAATTAAGATGACTGTGAATAATGTCTATATGTCTTGGGCTTCATGGAGTAGTTCGGTGGACCTGGCTTTCAGGTCCTATCAATCCATCTGTCTCATTGGAAAACATTTTTCCAGTCTACAGCTGGTGACAACAGTGAAGTGCCAGAGCACAGGCTCAGTTAACATTTGTGCTGGAGCTGCACGTTAGACAGCTCTGACTAACCATGAACCTACAACAGGAAGCCATTCTTGAGTTTGGTAAGTGACTGTACGAACCAGGAGGGACCCTGTCCTACCCCGCTCTCCTGCAGCCTGTGCTGTCTTCTGAGTTTTGGAGACCAGCAGCATCACGACACTTCTTTCTCCTCCACCGGTGCACTGCGGGTGGGTAGGTGCAAGAATTAGATGTGGGCAGCTGTGAAAGAGATTTGCTTGGATGGAGTAAATGAGCAGGAGCTACAGCAAATGTGGAGAAGCTTTAGGTTGATGGAGATATTTGCAGGCTGCCTCAACACTGAACTCCATTTCTGGGTATGAGGCTACCAGAATTGTAGCCAGAATTTGTAGGATTTAATTTGTTTTACAATCTCTGCAGAAATCTTGCATGTAAAAGGAAAATCAGCTTCAGCTTGGCCCTGTGCAGTGTCGTGTGGACAGAGTGGCTGGAATGCAGTTCTGCCACTGAAACGACTGGGGCCATTACACAGTGGGGACTGGAGAGATGTTGTTGCTCGGTGGGTAAATCCACCCAAGTGCAAGAATTTCAAATTCTGATGAGTGAGCCTCTGAGCTCCCTCAAGTGCCTTCCTGTGTGATCTCATTTAGGTTCCTGCTCTGGCAGGGGGATTGGACTGGATGATCATTCGAGGTCCCTTCCAATCCCTGACATTCTGTGATTCTGTGTGATTCTATGTAACTCCATGAAATCCAGAGAAAAAACTGGTGAGTTCCAAGTATTGTGCTTCCCAACCTGCAGAGAACTAAGAAATGTCATGAATTCACTACCTGACAGTTCTTCCCATGCACCAAAGAGACCAAGGCCATTTCTCCCTCAGTACATCAGGAAAGATTGCCTCAGCTTACCAGCACGGTGTCCACCTCTGTCACCCTCAGTCGTGCGGCTGGGCTCTGAAGGGGTCTGCGATACTGCCACCGTAAATGAGTCAGGGCTTCATCCGTCTCTGGGATTTACTCACACCGCCAACGGAGATGCCAGCCCCAGGCATAATCCCCCCCCGCAGTGTCCACAGCCCAGTGCAGATGTGTGCAACCCCTGTGCCACATGTGGACATGTTCTTGATGTCTACTTGGGGTCTAGCACCCCTTTGGTGGTTGGCTTGGAGAGTGGTCTACCTGAAAACACCTGCCTAGTGTGTGACACCTGGACTCTGCTCAGGTTTAACCAGTGAGATTAATCTGGTGGATAATAAAGGAGCAGTGGATAAACTGTCACGCAACACTTGCTGGGTTCGCATTTTTATAACACATTTGGAGTGGGAGGAAATTGCAAACTGCTGAACGGGTTCAGGTGTGGAGGAAGGCAGAGGTGGTGTGGGGTTACCTGGTCAGTTCACACTGACAATTTAATTTAAAAACAGTAAAGAGTTAAATCGGTGTGTCCATGCAGGGGAACACCACATGCATGGCTGACATCACATAGATGACCCACCACTTGCAGAAGTCAGCACGCTGGTGGCTGGATGTGGGCATCCTCTTTCCAGTGACTGTGTTGTGCTGGTCTGAACTGGTCTGGAGGGGCAGAGGCTCTGATCTGTACAAGTCTGTCATGCCTTATGGGCAAAAACTGGAATACTGGAAGTTCCAGACAAACTTAAGGAAAAATTTATTTACTGTGAGGATGACAAAGCACTGGAATAAGCTGCCCAGAGAGGGTGTGGAGTCTCCATCTCTGGAGACGTTCAAACCCACCTGGACACTTTCCTGTGCAACCTGGTGTAGGGGGTTGGACCAGATGATCTCCTGAGGTCCCTTCCAACCCCACCAGTCTGGGATTCTGTGATTCTGCGCGTTGCAGAACAGAAACCTCTATCCACCCACTACACCCCTCCCGCTAAGCAAACACATGTTGAGGTTAGGTCACTCAGTGGTTCTGGCTCAGTGGCCACCCCACCCAGTTTCCCAGTGGCAGGGTTGGGTCTGTAGGACTGGCCTGAAGCCAGAGGGGAGAATACTTCTACCCTGCATCTGGCAAGGAGCTGAGAGTCCTTCCAGTGTAGTGACTGGGAACCTCAGGTGCTCAGACAAGCTCAGGACATCTTTGGCTGCAGGACTCCCACAAGGAGAAAATCCTGTGTGAAGAATCTACACTGATATGTGCCACCCATGGGCACGATGGCTCCTTAGCCCTTTGCCTTTGCTCTGGCTTTGCACAAATCTCTTGAATTCTGTTTACTTTTTCAGTCAAATAGTTTTCTCCTCCCCACCCTGCACATTTCTCCTTTGGTGTCAACAACAGGGAGCACCTTGGCTGCACCAACCAATTCATGACCAATTTTCCTGTTCGTTCTTGTAAAAAATGTGTTCTTACGTAAAAAGAAATAGCAGTATTTGCTTTCTGCAGGACTCTCCTGTTGGCACACTTACAAGGAAGGACCAACACCTCCTCGGAAGGTGGATACTCCCATTACTGAAACAGTCTTGCAGGGTTGTCCCTGCAATCCTTGGCCTGTTGGTGGGTCTTCTGAAAGACCTCACTTTGGGAAGGACTCCCCCTTTGCAGTCCCCCCATCCTCCTCAACCCTTGCATCATTCTTGCTGCTTTTCTGTCTTCCTTTGGCCTGAGGACCACTGTGACCAGTGCTGCTCCTTGCCTTGCAGGAGGTCACAGGTATGCCCTGGACGCTGCAGATGTCCCCAACCATCTGAGGATAAAGCATGGGCAGATAATCCATCCATGCAAGCAAGGAGTGGGAAAGGTTAGAGCTCTAAGCCTTTGCCAACCATGCCGTGTCAGGAGATCAGTCATGCAAAAACGCTTTGTAGCTGTCTGGTGGCAAACAGCGCAAGCAGACAGCACAGCTGAGAGCCAGCTCACAGGCAGCTGCTCCTCTGGAATGGTGTGGCCAGAGAAATGAGGAGGAGCCTCTATACTGAGGAGCCCTTCTCACCTCCACTGGGACATGGTCAAAGTCCCCTTGGGGTGGGTAAGAGACGTGCCCTTGCTTAGGGCAAGGTCCAGGCAGGCAGCGTCCAACCACAGATAGTGCCAGTTGGCTCCTCTTACCAAAAGCACCAGGGCTGCTCAGGTAAATGTGCAGGTCACCTCGGGGCTGTGGGAAAGCCTGTGCCAGAAAGGTGAAGGATCCTTCACACCAGCACTCTGGAGCTTGGGACGTGTGTCCTCCCCCTGCAGCACCTACACGCATCCCCCAGCACTGGGCACAGTGGCTCGTAGCAATTGTCCTGTTTGCTGGCTGTGACTGCTGCCCGTGTCGCAGACTGAGCACCTCACCCCACCTTCCCCTCTGACCTCCTCTTCAAGGAGTGGGGTGCTGAGCCGAGTCCTCAGCACCCCAAGGTCTGTGCTGGCAGCCCCTTCTCTGCCCTGTTCCTGCACAGCCAGGAGCTGCACCCTGGGACTGAGCAGCATTCCCAGCTGTCCAGAACGGTGTGTCCAGGTAAAAGAAAGCCATGGAGGGCCAAGCACCTGCTGGACTAGAAATGAGGGAGGGCCAGCTCTGAACCTCTGACTGAGCCTTGAGGTCCTCACAGGCTCCACTGAGATCCCAGTCTGTGCTTCTGCCTCCCTCTGCAAGGTTCCTCATGGCTGGGACAGCCCAAGGCCCACCAGCACTGACTGACGAGCTGAGCTCATCTGGCCCAAAGGGGCAATGCACCATCGCTGCCCCAGCCCCACCATCCAGCCTTCTCCCTTCTGCCGGCAGTGATGTTCATCTGGCACACCAAGGAGCGGGGACATGGGCTCATCCCCCTGGGAGCCATTCCTGTCTGTACAGCATTCAGCCCCAGCAAAGCCGTGTAAAAGGCAGCAATACCACAAAGGGTGGTTGCATTTGTCCAAAGTGGCTAGTTCTGAGGGAAATCTGTAGGGCTGGAAACGGCCTTTGCCACCTGATGAGGGTGAAGCCGTTCCACCCCTGGCAAGAGCAGGAGGTAGGAAAGGAAAGTGAGTCCCTGAGGTCCTATGAGCAGAGCGCTGGCACAGGGGAGAAGCAACACGTGATACAACAGAACAGGGGGAAACACAGGGCCCCCTCTGCGTGGCTCTGTCCAGGAAGGCAGGAAATTTGCTTCTCGGTGACAGAAATACAGGTTTTTTTACTCAAGCACAGCCTTTTCACTTGGAAGTGATGAGCAGCTTACAAGGAAGACCAAAGCTGAGGCACCTGTAATTGCAGAAGTAGATACAAAATTAAGGCATCCCATAGCATGGCAACAGAGGTGATGTAGATTAGCCCAGACCGTAAAATCCAAGCGTTGTAAACCCCAGTGCAGCCCCAGAAGGGTTAAATCCTTTCCTTCAGCAGATGGAAGCAGCCTGCCTGGACTGGCAGCTGCAGATGGTTCCTCTGCTCCGGCAGAGCAGGCAGTTGGACTGGCCAGGTGGATAAAAACCATTGTTCAGCCGAAGCTCCAAGGAACAGGCAGGGGTTGTTTTCCAGTTTTTCCTGGAGCAGGTGGACTTGGGAACAGATGCTGCTCTGTGGCAGTGAGGGTGACAGTTTTAGCCGCGCGCCTGTGCTGTGAGAGAAGCCTTTGCACAAAACATAACATGAGGAATACGCGCAGCCTTCCCTGTTCACGGGAGTCACGCACTAAGGATGGGGGAACCGCTGCAGCGTCGTCACCGCCTCAGGAGTGCGGGTTTTGTGGCTTCTCTGTGCGTGTCCGTGGGCCCGAGCACACGTGCTGCTTCAGAGGGGAGAACATGGCTTGGCTGGAGCAGCTGGGGCCCTGGCTTATGGGGTGACATAGGAGAAGGATTTAGATTTCTGTTCCTCTCCTGGTTTTGGTGGTAGAGGCTGTTGGTTTCTGATTTGGCTGTGGAAAGTCTTGCAAGTTACCAGATACTTCTGGGGGATATTGTCTGGCCCCCAGGTTACTTACCAAGACCAGAATTTTCTTTTAAGTCAGGTTCAAACTACTTGAGCTGGAAGAAGTGAGGATCCATGTGAAAATTGCCCTATGATGTACAAAGCAGTGTTTTGTTTATAAATATGCTTAAACCTAACTATAAACCACCACCAAAGAACATGGTTAGAGCAGGGCTTTAAAACTGTGTGAGAGAGAGAGTGAGCAACAGGGTGACTGCCCGGCACAAGGCAGCCAGAGGTTTGCCTGGCTGGGCTGAGACCGATGCAGTGCGGACCCCTGCGCTGAGCAGTGCTTGGCAAACACTCTGTGGGAGAGAGACAAAGTGCCCGAAGGCAGCAGAGTCATTCCAGCAGGAAAAGGCTGTTTTTATTAAAAGAGGTAACAGTGGGGACTCTGCAGCGACTCCACTTCCCTCCCAAGGAGCTTCAGCAAGGAAGGGCCACCTTGGTTTAGGACTGTGGTGGGTTTAGCGCGGCCGCAGTCAAACACCAAGCAGCCGCTCGCTCACCCTCCCTCAACGGGATAGGAGAGAGAATCAGAAGGGGAAAAGTGAGAAAACTTGTGAAATAAGATAAAACCAATGTCATAATTGAGATGAAATAATAATTTAAATAATAATGATAATAGGAGTAATAATAAAATATTCAAATGAGTGATGCCCAGTGCAGTTGGTCACCACCCACCAACCAACGCCCAGCCTGTCCCCGGCCAGTGATCCCGGAGCAGAGACAGTCCCCAAACCCAAACCACAGTCCCGGGAGAGTAAGCCCAAGTAATCTGACAGAATCCCCCAGTCAGTGCTCACTACATCCCTGTGGGGACTGGAGCCTAAATCCATAGGATATGGAATATCCCACTGGCATATCCAAGTGCCAATTTGAGTTTGCTCCCTCCCTGGTCCTTTGCACCTGCAGACCAGCAAAACATGGGAGGTTGGAAAGTCCTTCATCTTCCAGTGAAAACTAAAAACACCAGTGTGTTATCAATGTTCTTCTCATAACAAATCCTGTACTGAAACCAAATCCCAGTGCTGTTCTAGCTACTCAGAAGACAATTAGCTCTCTCCGAGCAAAACCAGGACAGGCTCTGATTGCTCCCTGGACAACCCCGTTACACTCCGGGGACTCTTTCATCTCCGTTGTCTCCCTAGAAGAGGCTGGATGGATCCCTTCCCTAACTACCTCCTGCTCCCTCAGAAGAGCAGAGTGGAGCAACGATGGCAACACCTACCAATGCCCCAGCAGTGCCAGCGCAGCACAGCGTCCCTGCGAGAGGAACCTTGCTCATAATCACAAGTTTCTGTGTCTAACAGCCACTGCCACTTCTTAGCTGGCAGAGAGAGATGCTATCGCCTCTGCTGTCCCCACATCCTCTTTTGAGAGCTCTGATCTATCTTGGTGCATGGGGGTATTTCCATCCCTGACTGTGAGGGCCTCACTTGCAGAAATATTGCGTATGACAAACCCTCTGCAGGGATTTTTGCTGGTTGCTGTTGTGAGTAATTATTTCCTGGAAGACAGTGAAGCTCTATCACTTGGGGAAACACCCTGCGTGAACATGTGAAGTTGAGCTAATGAAGCACAGAGCAGACCTTGGTGCAGAACCAAACAGCTCCAAACCTTGCAGAAGTGAGTGGAGCTTTCAGGTGTTTGAGGTCTAGAAGCCTCCAGCGGGACAGTCAGGATGCACGGGGAAAAGGGCACTTCCAGAAGAAACCAGTGTGCTGAGAGCAGCAAGGTCTCAGCTCAAAGGGGAGGCCTGTCGCTGCCTGTGGGAGTGGCGCTGAAGTGCTCTCACTTTTGTTAATTAACATAAGCCAGTAGCCTCTGAATCTAAAGTGGCCTGGATTTGGGCATGAGGCTGAGCCTGTCTCCTGCTTGCCTTCCTGATGCCTGGACCTACCAGCCGCCCTGGGGCTGCTGGCTCACAGGGTGACCCACACTTCTTGCTAGAAGACATCTGGCAGAAAAACATGTCTGGATCATGGCAGATGCAAACATCTGTGTCTTGCAAGGCCCTGGCTAAGGAGGGGCAAGACTGGGAGGTGAAGTGCTGCTGGACAGCAGCAGGCTACCTCTTCCTGACCATCCTCCTCACTTCTGGGGAGATGATGAAGTTCATGCTTGGAATTACTGGGTGAGGGGCCTCCACCAGCGTGCCAGCTATGGGGTCACATCCCGTGAGAGCATCTTGAATCCAGCATTACACAACAGCTGGGTGGTGGGTACAGGCTCCACAGTGACCCTCCAGGAATTCCAGCTCCCCTCTCAGGAAGGATGAGAGCTCTGCCTTTCCATGGTTGTAAGTGATGGATCTTGGAAAGTACTTGTGGCTTTTTGGCCATGCCTGCATGCAGGGGGCTGGCTGAAAGAGGGATGTAGTGAAATGTGCCGATGGAGATGGTTATAGACCTGACTTGGATGCCTGCCTTCAAGGCCCATACCTCTGCAGTGAGCAGGATGAGCTTCAGGTTCAGAAGACGATGGGGTCCAAGGCATCATCATTCAGCTGTGTATCCAGCGCCTCTCTGAGGTGGATCAGAGATTGTGCTGATTCTGTACTTAGAGGAGAGACACCAAGATAAACCTCATGTCTTGTGGCAGAGAATGGCTGTCTCTTTATAAACCTGGAGCAGTGGGAGAAGGGCAAGGTGTTCCCATGCTGAACTTTTCCTTCTTCCCTTGGTCTTCAGCCAAGTCCAGCTGAACTCTGGCTTTTCCAGTTCTGTCCCTGCATGTCCATGCAATGCTTGTGTATGTCTCGATGCTGCTCGTTACTATTTCCATCTTCCATGTTCTTCATTTTTTTTCAAACTCAATCCAGAATTCCACATTTAGCCACTCTGGCCTCCTGCTGTATTTGCTCAACTTCTGGCACTTTGGAATGGATCTTGTATAGATGTTCTTCTCCATTGTTTAATCAGAAATTCCGGTGGCTGCCTCACATCTCCCTCAGCTCACTTCTGCTTCTCCTCCGCACTTTAAAAGCCTCATTCTGTGATTCCTTCCACCCTCCTCACAGGACATATGCTGCAGACCTCAAACCTTTTCATGGTGCTCCTCTGAACTCATTCCAGTTTATCAGTTTTTCTTGCCCTGTTGGCCCCCCCACACACCTCCAGATGTGATCAAATGAGTGCTGAAAAAAGGGAACAAGCATTTCCTTTAACCTACCAGGTGCTCTGCTGTTAATACAGCCCAGGAGGTTCACCACAGCCTGGACACACTGCAGACCTTCAGCCTATTGTCCACCAGGACCCTCACATCCTTCTCAGCAGAGTCCTGATTCAGCTCTGATCACCAGGTTTCCTTTACCTTATCTCCCTTTTTTTCTCCCACCCATGCTCACCTGATGGAATCTTTGCTCAGAGCAGCTCTGGGAAAGTAATAAGGCAAAGAGTGTGGGGACTCAATGCAGAATTCAAAGAAATGGGGAAATTCAGCCGAGATACAAACCATTTGGAAATGCTGGGAGTGTTGGAATAGGGCAAAAGCTCCTGGAAACTGAAAAACTGGATTTTCTGCTAGGGACTTGTGAAGGCAATGATGGGAGGCAAAGGGTCTGAAAGAACCTTTTCTTGGGGGAAAGGTAGTGTTTTGGTGGGGGTGTTCAAATGGAATAGGAAGGTAAAATGAGGAGAAACCCAAGGAGAGTTTGGGAACTAACTGTACATCGTTGTTTGCACAGTGAGAAAAGGATGGTGTCATGAGGAGAACACAGCGATCACCAGGGTGAGCAGGGGAAGAGCCCCGTGTCTGCACCGTGCTCTGCTGGGTGGTTCCTGCTCACAGACCAGACAGCAGAAAGCAGCCGCCTCCTCCTGCTCCGGACAAGTGTTTATTTCAGGGGCACCAGGCCTGATGGTGGGGACAGAGAAAAAGCAGGTGGGATCCCCTCCTTCTGCACACCCAGAGCTGATGGAAGCACCTGCCTCGATGGGTCCTGGCACAGGGGGTGGCAGAGGAAGTGACACCTCCTTCTCCAGCCTGGGGTGTGCGGCAGCTCCTCCCGAGGGAAAACAAGAGCTCGTGGGTGGGAGGACCTTTAGCTGCTCTGTAGGATAATCATTAGTAAAGATAACGTCAAACTTGGGCTGACTTTAGAGGTGCAGATAAAAAAATTTGGCATTCCTTTTTTAGTTAGTTTGTTTGTTTTTTGGTTTTTTTGCCTGACTTTCAGAAATGCTGGAGGGAAGCAGATGGGTTCCTTTGTCTGTTTTGGAGTCACCTTCGCTCTCAAATGTCTGTCAATATTCTGCCCTCCTGTGGAGAAAAGCATTAGAGCGAGAGGCATCTCACGATCCAGGGGACAGATATCCGCTGCTGCTTGAATTTGTGTCAGAGCTGGGGGACAGAGTGCAGCGAGACTTTGTGTGTTAGCTGGGACAACTGCCTGGTACGGCAGGAGCAAGGTCGGCAAAGATGAGTTCTATAGCGTGTCTAACAGCAATTTAACATTCAATATTCAATAGTTTAAATTTC
This sequence comes from Antrostomus carolinensis, assembly GCF_000700745.2. Classification (NCBI taxonomy): domain Eukaryota; kingdom Metazoa; phylum Chordata; class Aves; order Caprimulgiformes; family Caprimulgidae; genus Antrostomus; species Antrostomus carolinensis. The sequence goes on from NW_010328420.1 coordinate 16,291, forward strand.
AAATATTCAATAGTATTCAATATTCAATAGTTTAAATTTTTCAATTAAATTTATATTTTTAATTCCATATTTTCAATTTTAAGAAATTCAATAGAATTGCCTTGGAAAGCAGAAAACAGTTCACTGGGTTGAACAACACGTTTGCCTTAGTTCAAGGACCACAAAAATGATGAGAGGGATGGGACATCTCTGCTGTGAGGACAGGCTGAGAGGGTTGGGGCTGGTCAGCCTGGAGAAGAGAAGGCTCCGGGGAGACCACATTGCACCTTTCAGTACTTGAAGGGGCCTCTAAGAAAGATGGGGACAGACTTTTTCATAGAAGCTGTAGCAATAGGACAAGGGGTGATGGTTTTAAGTTAAAAGAGGGGAGATTTAGACTTGATGTAAGGAAGAAATTGTTTACACTGAGGGTGGTGAGACACTGGCCCAGGTTGCCCCAAGAGGTGGTGGAAGCCCCATCCCTGGAAACATTCATGGGTCAGGCTGGACGGGGCTGTGAGGAAGCTGATCTGGTTGAAGATGTCCCTGCTCACTGCAGGGGTTGGACTAGGTGGCCTTTAAAGGTCCCTTCAACCCAAACCATCCCATGATTTCTCGCAGTCTCTTTTATTTCAACAAACCCAGGTCATCTGTGTCTGTGGATCTGTCTGTCCAACACGGCCAAATGGCGGCCACGCCACAAAAGTTCTGATCTGTGGGAGGAAGATCCACGGGGCTGGGCTGACCCCGGGCCCCTCGGGGTGACCCCCCGCGA
>NW_010328421.1:0-5436 GCF_000700745.2 Antrostomus carolinensis
AGAGGTCAGCCCGGAGAGGACGTGCCGTTCCCGGCCTCTGCCCGCCGGGAGGAAGAGCTGCCAGGCTTTCCAGGAGCTCCGGAGGAGAGAGCTCAGCTCGCGGGACACCCCAAAGCCAGGCACGTCTGCAGTCACTCAGCCACAAAACACCCCGAAAGGCAAACCCGGCCGGCAGCGAGCCCGGCATCCCCACCCCGCCTGACACGTGGCCCAAAACCCGGGGCCACGCTCACCCGCCAGCTCCTCTCCAGCAGCTTTGCAAACAAACAGCACGGCCTGAGCCCTCGGGAGCCCGTGTGGGACGTCCCACCCTGCACGGAAGAGCCTCATGGATGTGGTCACCTGCTCCCTGATTGCCTTGGGGACAGCAGGCTTAATTCATGCCACTTGCGTTCTGCTTCCAGCCTGCAGCCATGCAGACCTTCTGCCTTCCCCACACTCTTCTTTCCTGCCTGCCTCAGTTTCCCCCAACCCTGGTGTAGCTTGTAAGGGATGCGCTGTGTGCAAGGGGCAGTGATGACCCTGACAGGCTGAAGAGGTGGGTCTGTGCAAACCTCATGGAGTTCAACAAGGCCAAATGCAACGTCCTGCACCTGGGTCAGGGTAACACCAAGCACAAGTAGAGGCTGGGTGATGAATGGCTGGAGAGCAGCTCTGAGGAGAAGGACTTGGGGTGCTGGGGGACGAGAAACCCAACATGAGCCGGCAACGTGCGCTGGCAGCACAGAGGCCAATAACCGTGTCCTGGGCTGCACCCAGAGCGAGGGGATTCTGCCCCTCTGCTCCGCTCTCCTCAGACCCCACCTGCAGTGCTGCCTCCAGTGCTGGGGCCACCAGCATAAGAAAGACATGGACCTGCTAGAACGAGTCCAGAGGAGGCCACGAGGATGATGCGAGGGCTGGAGCAGCTCTGCTGTGAGGACAGGCTGAGAGAGTTGGGGCTGTTTAGCCTGGAGAAGAGAAGGCTCTGGGATCTCAGCTACTTCTTATGGGTGGTGGGTGAATTTAGAAGAAGTAATTTTTCGCCTGTGTTCCCCCAAACAGTGGTGGAAACCCAGAATTCCTCCATAGCTGAACTTAACACACTGTGTTCCTGGGTCTTTGCCTCTCCCCGGGGCTCAGTGCAAGAAGCTGGACTTCCCTAAAAATGCTCCTCTTGCCTATCAGGGGCTTGGCTGGCTTTGGCAAGGAGCTAAGGAGTCTGTGTCAAAGTCTGTTCTTAGCAAATCTGGATGAATTATCTAATCTTCTGCAGGCCTACAACAAAATGTGTGTCTCCAGCCTCCAACGCGCTGCAGACGTGCCAACAGCTCTGCAATTAGCTGCTTAAAAGGTGGACAATCTACAGAACTCTTTAAGCACCAGCGAGTAAGAAATGGAGTGTTTTGGTGCCAGGTAATCTGCATTTTAATCCTGCGTGCACTACTACCCAGGGATGAAAAGGTAGGAACTAGACTGCTGTGGACAAACTGGTTGAGCAATGCGTACAAGGTGGGAAGCTGGCAGTGAAGACGTGCACCAAAACTCTTGCCCCAGCACTGAGCATCCACCTCAGCCTTTCCTGCCACCCCCTGCCCTCTCCAGCATCCTCCTCAGGACCATGGTCCAGCAGCACTCAGCCCCTGCTCAGCAGAATATCTTGCCCTGGACCAAGTGGGGCAACATCCCTGCTCCTCCTCATGGCAGTGTATGGGCTGAACCACCTCGTGTTCCTCCACCCTGACACCCACCTTGTCCCATATTTGTGTCAGACGACTTCGGGATGGGAATCCACTGGAAAATCCTTGCCTGTGAGCAGGGTCAATGAGGTGAGTGAACTATGTCCTCACTCATGGGAAACAGCCATGAGCAGCTCAGGCATGGGCAGCTCCCAGTTGGTGACACATCCCAACAGGTCAGTCAGTCCATCAGTGGAGAAGTGACATGTTTTTCCTACAAAAGGCAAAGCAAAAACCCACCCAGTTCCCTGTTTATTATAACAGAACATGTATGTGCCAGTGCAACTTTATTTAGGGTCAGCTAACATGGTCGAGGAGGAACTCAACACCATGCAACTACCATCCCTCTCCCCTTGCAAGCCATATCACACCTATATGATGTCCAAACACACAGGACCTGCCCCATTCCCAGGCAATCCCAGCACATGGCAAGAGCCAGCTGATGGGTCCAAACAGATATGGGGAGCACTGGGATCCTCCAGATCATCATCTTCATTGTGCTGAGGGTTACAGGCAGAACCAGAGACACAGCAGGGTCTGAAGGACAGCAATGGGGAAGCTCAGAAGATAGTTACAGGCTTCCAGCAAGCGTGGAGGACACCAGAGAGGAAGACACAGAAGTCCAACTGTCAACCCAACACTACCATGTCCCTGAGTGCTACATCTACACATTTCTTGAACTCCTCCAGGGATGGTGACTCCACCACTGCCCTGGGCAGCCTGTTCCAGTGCCTGACCACTCTTTTGGAGAATAATTTTTTCCTAATATCCAAATGGGTTATATCTGCCAAAAGTGGCAAGTAAACCCCTCGACAGGGACAGTAGCAGTGCGCTGTATTGCATCCTGCAGACGTGGGAAGAGCTCCTCACACACCCCCCACCATCTGCAGCACAGCTGCCATCAGCCTCCCAGATGTTTCCCCACACATTAAGCAGAGTTACAGGAGCCCCAGTTTGTACTGGTTTAGGGGGACATTGTCACCGTTGCTCCCATAGGAGGGATACAGTGCATTGGGGTGGGAGTTAAGCACTTCATTCCCCAAAGCCACTTCTGAAATCTCATCATTGGCCATAAGTTCATGTCAATGGCTGTTCATTGACACCCTGGGTCATCCCGGCTGTTGCAGGCAGAGCTGTGTGGGTACCTGAGGAATCATGTAGCAAACACTGCTCAAAGCATATGGATTTGGAGTTTGAGACCATGGCCATCACAGTGAGCAAGGTCCCTTTGGTGCAGTGGTGGACAGACACCTCCAAGGAGGCACAAAAGGGCTGAGAAGCTCTTCAAGTCCTTTCAACAGGAGCTTTTCCAGTCAATGCTCTGCCTGTTCGTGCAGAGACACGTTGGCCCCATGCCTGGGGAGGGTGGTGCTGCACTTTCTCTCTTCCATGGACCAGCCACAGCCAAGCTGATTTCCCCACACTGAGCATCTCCACCCTGGCTGCTGTTGTCTCCTCCCACTTCCCTCAGAAGCCTTTCAGGGGGGTGGCAGGTGCTGTGGTTTTGGTGCTGTCCCAGAGGAGACAAATTTTCTCTGTGGACTGTCACCTTCTTTGGAAATGGCATTGACATCTTTGGTTGCTGGTCTGTCCAGCCTCCAGATTGGTGGTTTTAGCTCTCTCCTACCAGGGTTCTTACCAGTTGTCCTCAGGATCTCCCACGCAGCCCTCTGTGGCCACCTGCTCATGTGCATACCTTTCTCTTGATGGCAGAGGACATGCCTGGAGATGCAGACCACATGGTTGGAGGTTCTTACAAAGGAGATGACGTGTTTGGACCTCCCTCTACTCAACACTCGTTAGGCTGCAGCTCAATATCTCATCTGGTTCTGGGTCTACCAACAGGCCTCGGTAAAGCAGAGTGAGTTCAGAGGAGACCACCAAGATGGTCCAGGGGCTGGAGCGTGTGCCATTTTGAGAAAAGGCTGAGGGAACAAGGTCTGTTTGGCTTGAGGATGAGAAAGGTTTAAGGGGGGATCTTTGAGGCCACCTACAAGGAGGTGGCAGACCTAGGGACACAATTGTCCACAGTGAAATGTGGACTTGTTTTGATTCACATCCAGTTTGGACTGGATATAGGGGAAAATGTTTTCACCATGGGGAAAATCAAACATGGAGCAGGTTGCCCAGAGAGGCTGTGTGGTCTCTGTCCTTGGAGGCCTTCAAGACCCGACTGATCTTGAAAAAAAAAAATCCCTGAGAAACCTGGTCTGACCCTTCTTGGAGTAGAAGGTTGACTGAGTAGAAGACTTCCAGAGTCTTTTGCACCCTGAATTCTCCTGTCATACTGTATTGCTGCAGGTGGTGGGGTTTTCTTTTTATCTTTCCCCTTATTACATCTTCTGTTTGGATTCCTTCAAAAGCCATTTCGCTGTTGAAGGAATGTCTTGGAAATGGCTTTCTGCTTTCACTTCGGGAGCATCCAAGATTGTTTCCATTTTCTGGTGGCTTGAGGGATTTTTCACACCCATGATTGATAATGTGCCACGTACAGCAAACCCGACATGAGCATTTCAGTCGCAAAGCAAAGCAACTCCAACGAGCAGAAATTCCACAAGTGAGATAGTCCACGAAACCATCACTGTGCCTTCTCCATCCTCAGGCTGCAGGGTATTTAATTACGAGATCCCAGATTATTAGCATGCGCTCCTGCCTTGCTTGGTGAAGGAGGAACGATGTGTCTTGAATGACAAAGCTGCTCAATATTTTCTTCTCCTTGGTGCTCGTTCAGTGAATCACAGATTTGTTCATGTCTAAACCCTGTGCTGATTGATGCACAAAGGGCCTGTGTCGTTGCTGGTGTGAGCAAGACAGGAGCCACCAGCAATGCACTAACAAGGGAAACCATCGAATGTAGCAGACTTATTTCTGCCTTCCTCCATCCAAACATCACTGATCATCTCACCTCTGCTCCACCCACCCATCTCCCTCCAGAAAGTTATTCTTTAATCCCAAGGGTTTGTCCTGGGAAGCTCCTTTGGAAGCATTTATGGAGGGGCAGGACTGCAGGGCAGTCCCACACAGGGGGTATGGCTGTGTGGGTAGGAGGGATGCTGCTCCCCAGACCACCTGCACCAGGATGTCACCAGAGAGGATGGAGATCATCAGCGCCTGGGTAACCTCCTGCTGGCATCTCGTTGAAGGTGACACCCCTTGGGCACAGCCTGGGCTCTGAGCTGGCAGAACAGGACCCTCCAGGTCTGAGCCAGACCCTGCTCCTTCCTCTGCGGGCACAGCAGGGCCTTTCCCTGGGATTACCAGCTCAGCCTGGATCCAGCTCCGGAGGCCAGGCTGGAGCTGACAGCAGTGCCAGCGCTCTGCAGCTGCACGGGCACCACACTGGCAGTGCCAGCGTGTGTGAGAGCCTGGGACCTGCATCTTGCTGGCTTGGCACTCAGCCTGGGAGGCCAGCTCAGGGCAGGAGCCAGCTGTCTGCTCCCAGCAAGGAGCTGGCCTCACTCCGCTCTGCTGAGAGCAATTTAAAAACTGCTGGAAGGATTCCAGTGAAAGGAAAAAAAAAAGGTGTCAGTGAAAACTTGTTTAGCCAAACGGGCTTCCCTGGCACAGGGACTGGGCTGGGCAGCTTCCCGCTCCGCCGTGGTCCTCTCCCCATGCCAGGCAGGCAGACACGGGCAGGGAGCAGAGCAGAGCCGTGGGATCAGCGTTCCAGGCTGTGCACATCCCTACAGGGACACAGGGAATGGGGCACCCGCCAGCC
>NW_010328422.1:0-8104 GCF_000700745.2 Antrostomus carolinensis
TTTGCTCTCCCTTCGGCAGCTCCCAGGCTCACGGGAAGGAGCGGGGAGAGATTGGGGTGTAAAGTCCTTTTAGCGCTTGGCTGCACCGGGAGGGAAAGGGAAAAGGTTGGGACAGGGAGGAGAATTGAGGGAAAGGCAGGAAAAAAGAGAAAGAAAGAGAAAAACTGGGGTGGATGGGGTGGGTGGGGGGCAGCTCCATCCCTGCAGGATCCTGGTCCCCTCCTGGCTCGATACAGCTCAACCCGACCATGGTGCTTGACAGGATGTCCCCTTCCCTAGCCGGCATCACGCGGTGAATGCCCCTGGGCAGTGCCCCAGCCACCCGTCATGAGGCACAAGGGCGAGTGCAGTGGGGAAAGCACTCACTTGAGGGGCAGCCAAGGTCCATCTCCTGCTGTTTCTTGCCAAAGTGACCTTCTTCCCAGCATAGCCTCATTTTTTTGGAGAAACAGAGTATTTCTGCTGGCTGTGAAGGAAATCCCATCACATCACACCAAGTGTTTTGGACTTGGAGAAATGAGGCTGATGACAAATGAGTAACAAAAAGTTCCTTCAAAATGAAAACCAGACCCGTGTTGGTGGGCTTGATAATTCTTTTTTTATTTAACTAAATCCCTATCCCCAAGGACCTGCCCTCAGCTCTGGGAGCCATGACTTCACTCAGCTTAACCCCTGGGTTGATTGATCTCATCACCCCTTGTCAAGGCCACCATCCCATGGGGACACAGGGAACACCTACCATGGAGAGAAGAGCTTTTTTGGGGGGGACAGAAGGCAACCCCTTGACCTGTTGTCCCCACACTGCTACAACCCCTTGATGTGAGCCCATGGGGACAGCATGGTCCCTTGACAAGGGACGATTCCCCCTGTCAGGGCTGGGGATCCTACAGGGTTTGCAGAGCCGTTGCCAAAAGAAAAAAGAAAGATATTTAGGAGCTTGTAACTCTCTGATGTCTACATCCCTCCAAAAATCACAGCTTCCCACCCTGCCCTACCACCCACCACCTGCACTGGCCAACATGGGCACCCAAACACCCTTCATCCCCCCCAACAGCACAGGCACTGCCTGTGAGCCCAGATGCCATGGAGCTGGGGGTGAAGCCAGGATCTGCGTGCAGCCCCCCTTGCCAACCCCTTTTCCCACCGGCCACAGGTCTCTGGAAACTCCAGTTTACTGGGAAGTTGGAAAAAAATGGTTGGTTTGGCTCCAATTTGGCTGGTGACCAAGCGCCGATGAATGGAGATTTCCTGCACCCCGCCAGCCTCTGTTTCCAGCTGCTCCGGGGAGGGGTTTTCCCGGCTCCGGCGCGTTGCGGTGCAGCCTCTGGCACCGGCACCGGCGGGTTCTCAGGTGAGTGGCATGGCCAAAATGGGCTCTGCTATCTCAGTGCCGTGCTGGGATTTGGAAATCCCAATGCAAGAGGCCTTTTCCAAGGTTGATGTTTCTGATGGATGACCCCACAGGGGAAGGGTAACTCTCCATCATTTTGTACATGAGCATCTTCCGAGGCTGGTGCAAGGGGGGCTGATGGTGCTGCTGTGGGACTTCACAGTGGGTGAGAGGTCCTCTTGGTGGCTACATCTCCAAGGGTGCCCACGGCTCTGTGACATCCCATCCTTTAAAGCTCCAGATGGGATCAGGCAGAAAAACATCCTACATGTGGGAGAGCGCTGGCAGGTGAAGTGGCTGTTGGCCCACAAAGGCAGGTGAGATGACTACAAGCTTGAAGATGCCCGTTAGTGCCTCTGTGCTTCCTCAAAGACTCCAGCACCCACCAAGGATGGGCTCCAAGACACCCATGGGCCACCCTGCAGAGCAGAGGGATGGGTCCCTGCTTTCCCCACCCCTCTTAGGAGTGCTGGGGTAGGTGACGGACACCCATCTGTTCCCAGCGTGCAGGGAACCCAGGACTGCTGGCACAACAGACCAGAGGGACAGGAGATAGTGAAGGATGTGAAAAACGTGTTGCCACGGAGACGGATACTGAGCCACTCGCGGGGACGCGGGCTCAGGGGACGCTGGGTGAGACGTGGTGTCCCAGGCGGCTGCCCTGGGCTGGGAGGATGCTTCCCATCACCTTGCATCTCCATCGCTGCATGGAGACCTTCTCCTCCTCCTCCCCGGAGAGCGTGTGTGGACACGTGCGATGGCTGGACCGTCACTGCTGCACATTGTGGGGTGAAACCACAGTGGTTCCTCACTTGTGAAGGAGCATGACGTGCTCTCAGCATTTTGGATAAACTCTTTGGCTTGCCAGACCTGCAAAATGTCCTGACAATGTTGGCAGTGCTGGCAGAGGCACCTGCTGGTGCAGCCCCCAGCCCCAGAGTCCCCCAAAATAAGGAAATAAGGAGGTTGACAGCAAATATTTTGCAGGGGAGATGTAAGGTATCAGCTGTGACAGTGATGTGGTGGGAGGAGGCAACCAGGAGTGGTTCATAGAACCATAGAATCACAGAATCATAGAATCATATAATCACAGGATGGTTTGGGTGGGAAGGGACCTTAAAGCTCATCCAGTCCCAACTCCCCCACCAGCAGCAGGGACACCTTCCACTAGACCAGGTTGCTCAAAGCCTCATCCAGCCTGGCTTTAAACACCCCCAGAGAGGGGGCACCCACAGCTTCCTTGGGCAAAATCTTCTGGTTGGAATCTTCTGGTTGGAAAAGACCTTTGAGGTCATCGAGTCCAACCGTACCTGTCCACCACTGAACCAGATCTCCGAGCGATAGAATCATAGAAAATCACAGAGTGTTGTGTGAAGGAGCAGGTCCTTGGGGATGACCCTGGTTCTGGCTGATCTTTCTGGATCTATCCCAGCCCTCCAGCCTCTGGCTGGGGATGCCTCAAGCCCATTTTTCCCCCCCTTTTTATTATAAACCACATTTTTGGTTCCTCCATCCCATTTCCCAAAGTGTTCAAGGGTGTTTCAAAACTCCCTTCTGTTCCATCTCTCTGTTTGAGCAACGATGGAGCTTCAGGAGGAGAGAGAAAGGATTCCCTCTGCATTTAAACCTCCAAAAGAGCTTTTTTTTAATCAGGTGTGCAGCCTTGTCTGTTATTTTCCTGATGTCTGTGGTTTCATGGGCACGACAGCTCCTGTGCCCGTTGGTACCAAACACTCCATGGAGATTTTTTTTTCTCCCTCTCCAGACCCTGAATTTAAAGGCTCCTGTTTTATTTACTGATGAATTCAATCAATTATCATAGTGTATAATTCACTAAGCTGCTTTCCCAGATGTGGTGACGCTGCCATGAGGGAGAGGGGAAAAACCACCTCTCCGGTCCAAATTTTTCATCTAAACAAAGAGCTTTGTTCTGATCCTTCCAAAGAAACACTCCAAACAATTGTGGGGAGTTTTTTTTCCATTTATTTCAGATAGTCAGAAAAAACCCTGGTTTTATTGTCATTTATTTCAGACCTATGATTGTTAAAATAATTATGAACTGTTAGAGTAGTTGCTGCGGCCAGTGCAGCCCCCTGATGTCACCTGGGCTTGGGGACTGGGATGGCAAAAGTGACCCAGGAGTCCTAACTGCAAAATATCTCTACTGAGGGATTTTTGCAAAACTAGGGTGTTGTTTCCAGCTTTTCCCTGGATAAAAGATGTATTTAAAGCCTGGGGTGTCCCCTCTGCTTGGGGATGGGGTGCAAGGGGCTGTGGGGTGCTCACCCCCAGCCCCGGAGCAGCAATTGCTGCTTTATCACCAGAACTGCACACTCAGCTCTTGCCAGAGGCTGAATGCAGCAGAAACTCTCCTTATCGGCACCATTTCCACCCTGCCCCCCGAAAAACCCTTCTCAGCACTTGACTCCTCTGGGACAAGGGTTTATGACCCTGGGGAGGCTGGTCCTGGTGCAGGCGTGGGGAGGACACGTGAGCTGGGCTGGCTGCATGAGGCAACCCGAGTGGGACCATGTGTTTCCCCCAGTCTCAGTGCTGGGCAGCTCAGTGGGGCTGGAGGTGGATGGGAAGGGGATGGAGATGTGGTTTCCACCATAAGGTCCTCTCCAGCTTCATCCCTCGGGCTGGGACTAGTACCAACAGCCTGAAGATGCCCTATGACATTGCAAAGCCCTGAAAATGCAGCATGCTGAGGGCAACCATCGGCTCAGGGCCCTTAAATGATGCCCACATCTTGTGGGGGGTGATAAATAAATTAAAGACCCTGATAGTCAATCCCTGGGGAGTCCCTGGCCAGAGTGCAGGAGATGTGCCCAGTACCAGGGACATCATGGGGCAAGAAGTAAAAGCCTGGCCCAGAACCATCCCTTCTCCTCCATCTCTCATCCTTCATCCTTCATCCTTCATCCTTCATCCTTCATCCCTCCTCCTCCATCTCTCATCCTTCATCCTTCTTTCCTCAACCTTCATCCCTCCATCCCCCCCTTCCTCACCAGCTGGCCAACGCTGGGCACCAATACAGGCTGAGCAAAGAGGCCAACGTGTTCCCTCCACACCTATCAGCCCAATAAAACATGGCAAAGTCCATTATTTCCATCCCTCCCAACACCTTTTTTTTTTTTTCCATTCTTTAATAACTGAAAACAATCCCAGCCCTGAGGCAAGCGAGCGTGACTTCTCCGGGAGCATTAATCACCCGCTGTGAGTCCCGTGTGGGTTATCTTGGCTGTTTATTCAAGCTGCTATTAAAAAAAATTGCCATAAACGCGCCTTCAGCCTCTTCTGAAAGGGATCCAGTGTTTGCACTGGCTGCACTGATCCCATCGCCCGCCCGGCTCAGCAAGGTTGTGTTCCTGCCGAGGAGGAGGACAGGGCAGCTTAGGAGGGCTGGAGCACCTCTCCTATGAAGACAGGCTGAAAGAGCTGGGGCTGTTCAGCCTGAAAAAGAGAAGGCTCCGGGGAGATCTTATAGTGGCCTCCCAGTACCTGAAGGGCCTACAAGAAAGCTGGGGAAGGACTTTTCATAAGGGCAGTTAATGACAAAACAAGGGTTTAACCTGAAAGAGGGGAGGTTTAGATTAGATATTAGGAAGAAGTTCTTCACTGTGAGGGTGGTGAGACACTGGAACAGGTTGCCCAAGGAAGCTGTGGCTGCTCCTCCCTGGAAGTGTTGAAGGCCAGGCTGGATGAGGCTTTGAGCAACCTGGTCTAGTGGAAGGTGTCCCTGCTGCTGGCAGGGGGGTTGGGACTGGATGAGCTTTAAGGTCCCTTCCAACCCAAACCATTCTATGATTCTATGATTCTACCATTCTAAATGCTGCCAGGAGGAGATCCAGGGTCTTCTCCAGCTGGGCTGCTCCGATCCCCAGCCTGGGAAGGAGTTGAGTTCCCACGGGAGCTTCAGTCCAGCTGGAAATTCCCCATTTTTCAGCCTTCACAGGACCCCAGGGAATTGGGGACCAACCCCCCCCAATGTGACCCAGTGGGACAATTGTGCTTAACCCTGAGCTACACCACAGCCACTCCCTTGGCAGGCACAGAGCCTTCCAACACAACTTCATTTATTTATTTTCCTCTTGTATGTAGTGAAAAACTGCTAATTTTGCCCCAGGATTGGGGTTTTGCTGGGAACTGCAGTGGCTGAGGTTGTTTCAGGTGGCAGCTTGGCTCCTCTGAGGCAGCTGGGCTCTTGAATTGCAATCCTCCGGGGAGGCATCTTGGAAATTAGCATTTCTTAGCAATAAAAACTTGATTTAGGAAGGGAAAAATAAAAAAAGAAAAAGAAAAAGAAAAAAGAAAAAAGGAAACCAAAATAAAAGAGGTTAGATCAGCAAAATGGTAATTTGATAATCTCTGGCAGAGGGGGAGGAAGTCGCCCGTGCCAGGGCAGGGATGAGCAGCCGGAGAAGGGCAGGAACTGCTGGTTTTACCGTAAATTATCAGTTGATGATGCTCCTATCGATCTGCAGGTGCTCAGCAGCCCAGGACAAACCCGGAGCTGGTGCTGGACTTGGCTGATAGCCGGGGAGCTGGAAAAAAACTCACTGAGCTGCAGGAAGCTGAGGCAGCCCTGAGCATCCCTGAGTATCCCTGAGGATCCCTGAGCATCCTGGAGCATCTCTGCGCTACCTTGAGCATCCCCGAGCATCTCTGAGCATCCTGGAGCATCCTAAAGAATCCCTGAGAATCCCTGAGCAACTGGGAGCATCTCAGAGCATTCTGGAGCATCCCTGAGTATTCCTGAACATCTCTGAGCATCCCCAAGCATCCCTGAGCAACCCAGAGCATCTTGGAGCATCCCTGAGCTGCCCTGAGCATCCCAGAGTATTCCTGAGCACCCCTGAGCATCCTGGAGCATTCTTGAGCATTCCTGTGCCTCCCTGAGTATCCCAGAGTATTCCCAAGCATCCCTGAGCACCCCTGAGTATCTTTGAGCATCTGTGAGCTCAAGCATCCCTGAGCAACCCAGAGCATCTCAGAGCGTCCTGGAACATCCCTGAGAACCCCTGAGCATCCCTGAATATTCCTGAGCATCCTGAGCATCCTGGAGCATCTCTGAGCTGCCCTGAGCGTCCCCAAGCACCCCTGAGTCCCCCCAAGCCCTGTGTGTCCATGCTGGGACAGCCAACGCTGGCCCTGCTGCCCAACCATCATGTCTCCATCCCAGCAGTGCAGGGAGGATTTCATTACTGCCAGCTCGGGGAAAGCTCAGGCAGATTTAATAAAGCCATTCTGCCCCCGGCAATGTCTTTAATTAAAGAGCTGGTTACAAATGACTTGCTGTTCTCCAGGAAGGTGGTGGCCAGGGTTGAAGAGGCTCATTTGTCCCTGGACTGGCTGCCACTGCATCCCCTTACACGTAGCAGTGGGTGCAGGGACCCCTTGGCAAATGCTGCCATGTGGCACCCTTGGGTTTGTCCCTGTGTGGATGGGACAAGCAACCGTGGCCATGTAATCCTGGAGGGTTGAGGACTGCTCTGTCTTTTTGGTAGCTGAAAGTGAAGATAGTTGGGTTTGACGTGGTTATAAACATTTATAAAGCTGGTTCTTATCGTGTTATAACAAAACTGGTCTCTGCAGAGGGTGAAGTTCTTTGTCTTGCCAAGGATCCTAAAGGATGAACCCCCCCCCAACAAATCTCATCCTCTTTGAGGCTTTTCCATCCTCTTTGAGGCTTTTCCAAGGGTCTCAGCCAGACCACGCTGGGGTAACTCCTCCCTCTGCTCTGCCTGGACACCTGACCAGCCCTTTACAGCCAGGACTCAGCCCAAGAGCTCAAGGTTTGCAGTTTATGGTGGGTTTTATGGTTTCTCTGATTAACCCTGATAAACCATTGCCCAACCACCACCACAGTGATAAAGCCCCACGGCAGGCTGGGAGGTGGCAGCAGCTCCCATGGCAGTGCTGTACACAGCCACCCGTGTTGTTCCACATGGGTGAAGGCTCGGGGTGGTGGCCCTGGGACTCTGCCCTGGGACTCTGCCCTGGGTGGCAGCAGGGCCTGGACTTTGTTCTTGGTGTGACAGGTCTCCATCAGGCCCCGGAGCTGCAATGGGATTTTGACTCTGCTGAATCACACTGTGGTGATGGTGGGGTTGTCCAGCTCCTGGGGTTTGTGCCTCATGGCACAAGACCTTGATGTGGAGAAGAAGGTGATGGGAATGTTAGGGGGGGGGAACCTCAGTAGGTCTTTGGGGTGTCAGAGCAGGTGACAGCAGCCCTGTGTGCTTAAGGGTTGAGGGGAACAACCCTGTGCAGAGGTGGTTCCACCTCATCTTCTGCACTAGGGGAGCACTGGATCCCACCAGCCACTCCAGGTCCCAGGGTGCTCCATCTCCCATGGGTGCTCCAGGGCTGAGGGTGCTCCAGGGCTGAGGATGCTCCAGACCCCACCAACCACTCAGGAGTGAAGGTGCGTGAGTTCCCACGGGTGGGCTGGCTCGGTGGGTGCTCCGGGTCCCTTTGGGGATTCAGACTCAAGGGTGCTGCCACCTCACCCGCTCCACACCTGCTGACTCTGGATCCCAAGGGTGCTCCAGGGCTGAGGATGCTCCAGCTGCGCACCGCGGGCTCCTGGTGACACCTAGTGGCACCGTGTGACAGACAGACACACAGAGACAGACAGACAGACAGACATACAGAGACACACAGAGACACATAGAGACAGACAGACAGACACACAGACACGGGGGGAGG
>NW_010328423.1:0-8015 GCF_000700745.2 Antrostomus carolinensis
CTTCAATCCCTGTTGAAAATGAGATAAAAATCTCATCACATATGACTGTCTCCATACTACCTTACAGGGATGAAGAGATGAGGGAGTTTTTCTTCTCTCCAGAAAGATTTCCTATCTAATTTTACAGCATTACTGGCTTTCTACCCATAAAACACATCCATCCATGTGGTAGACAAGTTAGTAGGTTTGTTAAAGTGCTAACTTCCAACAGCTGATGATGTAAAAAAAAAAAAAGAGACACATATCAGAGGAAAAAAAAGTAGTAATAAAATGCTAAATACACATTTCACCTGGTATGGGCAAAATAGTGAATAGAAGATGCTATCATCTTGTAGAGATACTAAGAGACAATTTATTTTGCTTAACTTGCATGGCAAAGGAAAGGCTGGCTAGTTACCACAAGTAAAGCTGGTACAAAACCCCCTTAGCTCCTCAGAGGATGGCAGGGAGCCAGCTAGCTCTTCCTAGGGCTGTCCCAGGAGATGCCCAGCCCCATGGGCTCAGGGGGCACCCAGCACCTTGAATCCATGGGAAGACTCTCCCTGGATGCCCTTAGAAAGCAATAGGAGTTCCTTCCTGTGGGGTACAGGACTAACTGGGATGCAGGGGAAGAGCACCTTGGATTTGCCTTATCAAATTCCATTTCTAACTGTTTTCACAGTTGAGGGACTCTGTTCTCTGGGCACACACATACATGGAAGTCTAAGTGCCAGCAACTGGAGTGGGAACCCTGGGATCATAGATCCCAGAGGCCCAAGCATCTGCAGTGCCAGCAACGTGCATGTTGAGTAAATATGTATGTCTGTGTGATCATTTGCACACAAAAGCTGGACATGCTGTAAAAATAGGGTAAGAGTACTGGAAGCCAGGTATCAAAGCAGTTACAAATCTGGCCAGGCAGTCCAAGCCAGCTGCTGGAGAAAGTGTATGACATGGATCTAAATACAGGAACTCCCAATACAATATGCAAACCACTGGCACTCCATAAGATGGTTCACGGGGCTACGGGATCCTGTTAAGCAGCAAACTTTAGTCTTCCCTACTATACTATAGGTATATTAAGACAGAGAAGACTGACACTGGTCTATTAGCTTCAAATGGCGGAGCACAATATGAAGAAGCAGCAAAGAGGTGGTATCAAGTTTTGTTAACATGCAACTATAAGTCATACTCTTATATCACTTCCATTATTTTGTTATAACACAGGTTTTATTGCTGTTGCTTATTCCAAGTGTCATTTGCCATTGTCTGTTTCCCTGAGTGGACACCTCATTAATACATTTAATTAAGAACATAACAGGAGTTAAACGGGTAGTTAACAGGCACATAAACCATTACATTACAGTGCATGTCCAAGTTCCTGCCATGTGGAGCACAGACAGCTCTTCAAGCTGAGCAATGCCAGAGCTTTGCTCCCATTATCCATAAGGAAGTACCGAAGAATTTAAGGCACATGTGACCTGCTGCTTTCAAGTAACAGTGAGGCTAGAGGGGTCATGCAGACAGCTTGGCTTCAATTACTACTTCTTTCATGATATAAAATTGAAATACAGTATAAAAATACATCTTTTCCCAGGGTCTAACAGTGCCAAGTGCAATTTCACTATTTTAATGCTGTAATATTTAAGCCTGAGGTACATTAAGAGTGCAAATTCTGCTGGAGTTTCTTCAGGATACCAAGTTCAGTACAAGAGACACTAATCTTTTCCTCTTGCTTCCAAAGAGAGGCTGCATTTTAAGTTAAAACAGCTTTTCTTAATCTCTCCCATTGGGCATATTATCAAGGTGTTACTGACAACTCTCCCTGCAGTAAGAGGAATCGGGGTAATGGGATACCATCATTTGCAAACATTCCTTGAATACGCTTTTTACAACTTAGAGTCAGCTTCGACTTGCTTTTCATAGATGTCTTGATCCTTTTTGCCTTGTTTCTTGTCTTCCTCATCAAGTTGGGCTTCAATCTCGTTTGGATCAATGTAGGTATAAAAATAAGCCATGACAGCAAAAATGATGCAAACTGCCAACAGCAAGGCAGCAAACAGCACATATTCTGCCCACTGTTAAAAAAAAAAAAAGGTATAATTTATCAATCAATCAATATCAATTCATCAAAAGAACTACACCTTTTTACTGTTTGCAAGGAATGAAGTTAATTCAGATTGTGAAACTGAGCACATACAACAAGTACCACATGACTCAAAGGACTGAGTATTAGATGTATATAATATGTAGAAAGGCTGAGAGAGTTGGGGTTGTTCAGCTTGGAGAAGGTTACAGGGTGACCTTATTGTGGCCCTTCAATCCTTAAAGAAGGCCTGTGAGAAAGATGGGAACAAACTCTTTAGCAAGGCCTGTAGTGATAGGACAAGGGGTTATGGTTTTAAACTAAAAGAGGGGAGATTCAGACTACATATAAGGAAGAAATTTTTTTACAATAAGGGTGGGGAAACACTGGAACAAGTTGCCTAGAAAGGTGGCAGAAGCTACATCCCTGGAAGCATTCAAGGTGAGGTTGGAAGGAGCTCTGAGCAACCTGATCTAGTTGAAGGTGTCCCTGCTCACTGTAGGGGGGTTGGACTAGATGACCTTCAAAGGTTCCTTCCAACCCAAACCATTCTATGATATTAAAGCAAGTCAGAACTGAGGCTCTTTCAGCAGTTCTGTCTTCAACGAAGAGACAGAAGTTCTATGAATGCTGGAAAATTCTACAGTATCCTCTTCCTGGAAGCATGGGAATGGAGTGAAAGCTGGAAAAGAAAACTCAGCCCCTCCTTTTGGTCAGGTAATCTCATTTTCAACCAGGCTGGCAGTGATCCTTCTTCCACTTAGGTCAGCAGTAAACTTTCTACTGACCACAGATCTGGGCAGAGAACAAGATCGGGAACTTTGGTTTCAAAGTGCTATCTCCACCTGAAAAGCCTCAACAGCTCCGTTTCATGCTCCTTCTGCTTGGAAACAGGACTGCTGGACTTGTTTCAAAGATAGGCTCTGTCCTGTCTCAGATATCCCTTTTGATTCTTTAGGGAGTGCCACCAGTAGTCTAAGAAAGTCTTGTCCAAGTGCTCTTCACCAGGAGAACAGCTTTCCTGCTCAAAGGAGTGATGTTTGAAACCAATAGAGCCAGAAGGGACATGGCAAGGCTGAGGTACGTAGCTGAAGTTTCATTAGTAGTAAAGAGAATTTTGGTAGGTTTTAATAGCATTAGTCTAGAATTTCAGGCCAGATGTTCACAGCATTTTCACACCAGGAGAAACTATTGTAGAGACACTAGAAACTGCTTGCAAAGGAAGGAGCCTGACAGAGCAAGAGTTAGGAATGGCAAACATCAGATAAGATGTATAAACCTTTGTTGAAGTAGTCTTTGTTAGAGTTGGTTTATGTTTAATTTGTGTATGTACATGTGTACACACATTAGGGAAGTGCTGGGGAAAAAGACCAACAGAAACTTTTGAAGTGGCTCCAGAAGACAAGCTACCACCCTCTTGTCACAGCCTTCAACACTAGTTTTAATCCAGATAGATAGCTTATAAAGATTCATAATGGTGTTACTTATACACTCTAATGAGAGTTCTACAACTGACTGGTACACTCTTGTAGCTAACACTAACCTCCTATATTCCAATTATAAGTGTAAATCCCCCATAACGCTGATGTTGAAAAGTTGTAGTTGAGGATTATCAGACATGACTCTCCTCCTGGATTACAGCTGCTTTCTCATAGTGTAATATAAAAGCATGCCAGTTGCTTGTGTGCTTACCTGCTCACTGAGTTTGGATGCTCCAGCCACGATAAGGACAATTATGTTACCGACAGCCACGGTTAGCAGCCATCCTGCCTGCAGCACTGCCTTCATACTAGATGGGGCCTGTAGAAGTAAAAGCACTTTGGGTTTAGTCAAACACCGCTAGCACTTATTTTCTGATGTCTACTGCATTCTTTACATTATAACAAACACTGGCTCTTGGGGGAGGAGAGGGGTTTCTTGGTTTGGTGGGTTTTTTAATTAAAAATTGCTAGAGCACTAAACAGGCCTGGGGAAGGCTTTGAGGAGCAAGAAGTTAGCCGTACTGACTGGAACATCTTTTACTTTGTACACACTGAGTAACCAACAGGCACATTTTACATCTGACTTGGTCACACATGGTACTCATTAAGTAAAGAAACTGAGTGCACCACAGTCTAGCAAGCCACGTGTTAAAAAGCTCCCATCACTGCAGTTTATAGACTCAGAATTAAGGGAAGAAATACACACAGCTAATAATACAAACCAGAGCTGGAAGACAAAGGAATTAAGAGTGTAACATTAAACTGCTGCTAAAGACTGTATGGAGGAAATTGATGTGGAGATAAGGTGTCAGGACTTGTTCATTGTATATTTGAGGGCTTTCCAGTTTGGTTCTACAGCAGCAGCGCAGTTCCACTTATTTTCAATGGGAAGTCATATGTGAAAAGGAGATTTGAGCACTGGTCATCAAGTCTTCCAAGGACAGAATTCAGCATAGCTTCGTGGAAAACACTGAATGGTAGTTAGACAAGGCCAGCTAGCACCAGCCTACAGTCCTGCTATGGAGCTCTGAAGGACATAATTATTCAAACAAAACAGCAACACAGAACCACCACTTAAAAACAATAGAACACTGAGGATCTTCGTTTGTACTAGGATTTTTAACACAATGAGAGCTTTGAAGAGCAAAACCTACCTGTGAGTATGAAAACTCTAGCCCAGTGACAGAGAAGACTACTTCTGCACATGTAAGAATAAAATACTGAGGTATCTGCCAAGCCATATGGACTGTATTGGGTGGAATATCTTCAGAATATGTTACATTAAGAACATCTCTAGTACACTGGAAATTAAAACAGACCATTAGAAACAGTGATAAAGAGTCTGTACACTAAAGTAACTCTAAGCAGTTCTCTGTCATCTCTATAATCATATACACAAAGTCCTGAGTAAATAAGAAATATTGTATAGTAAGCACTGCATACCTAGTTATAAAGCAGTAGTTATTTCACAGGAGACTTCCATGCAAATCCTTAGTGTTCAATAAGACTGAGGATTTAAGGCCATTAGTGATGAATGTGAATTGTTGCATTATGTCCTTTTCACACCCATCATTATTTTTATAGTTAACAGTGGGTTTATGTTCTGTTTAACATACCAGAATTCTATTATATGTACAATTAAGGGCAAGAGGGATAATTCTACAAGTGTTTTTTTTAATTAAAGAAAATGTTGACAGGAAAAGTAATTCTGTCTTGTCCATCCAACAGCACTGTCAACTCACCTCATCAATTACAATTGTGTAGGCACTGCCAAATCCAAGTGCCTGTGAAGTGGTTGAACAAGGGACTGAATTTCTAATAACTAAAATATCATCTTTTCTGAAAAAGAAAAAAAAAAAAACAGTTCAGACCAGAGGTATAGACAATTGTGTGTAATACATAAGAGTTCCATGTCCTTTTCCCAAGGAAAAGTATGTCTTTAACTGGTTAGATTAGGGCAAAATAAAATGCTTACCTTCCTCCTGGAAAGAGGTTGTAATTACTGGCAGAAAGAGACATTAACGTTCCAAAAGAAGTGTCACCCATAGTGACGTTGATAGTATCAGGCAAATTGTTTATGAACCTTTAAAATGCAAGAGTGATGAAAGACTAATCAAAATATGCATAAATCAAAGAATATACGTTTTACTTTTAATTACATACTGGCAGCACAACAAGCATCAAGTCTTCCCCTTCCATTTTTGTCAGTTAACATTTCTGAAAGAACTCTAAAATCCCTTAAAGAGTGGCTAATGCAGAAAACAAGCTAGACCCACACCAGCCCACTGTCTGTTCAGGAGAATGTCAAGAGCAAGCCTCTGCTACAACCAGTAACAAATGCATCTGCAAATGGAAGGTGTAGAAGAAAAGCAGAGAAGGAGTAGGATACTTCTTACCCAAGATTAAAAAGCAGGTACAGACATGCAATCTGTGCTTGTTGTCCTCAAGTCTAGACAATGGAGCAAAACATACTCTTCCAATTTGAGCTAAATTATACCCAAAGTAGATATGCCAGATAGGTTAGATGAATCATGTCCCAGAAGTTCCTACACCTCCTAAAAACCAAGTGAATTTTCCAGCAAGTGGAGAGTGCCTACAGTATAGAAACCCGTGTTAAGCAAGAAGAGGCCACCCAAGAGGCAGATCGAAAAGACACACTACTGCCAAAATACAGGAGCAAAACAAACTCTACCTGATGAGATTATTTCCTTCTTCTGGTTTTGATGTGATATTGTCAAACAGCTGGGGGAAGAAACCATTATCAAGATACTTTGTTGGCATCAGTGAACAGCTTAAAAGTGCACTTTTACATAGTAGTGAGAATTAACAGAAGCTTCAGAGCAAGACTCCAGACCTTCCCTTTTAGGATCCTACTAGGAAACACTGTATGACCACACATCTAAGTCTTGGTGAAAGGGTAATTGTCAAGTTGAATACTAACTTGGTAATTTTTTTTTTTACTCTTAAAAAAACCCCAAACAAACAAAAAAACTACCAAACCAACCAAACAAAAACCCATCCTGCCCTGCTCTCTACAGCCCACCCATCTCACTGGTACAGCAGAGAAGGGGAGAGACAGAAAACAAGACAAAGGGAAAAGCTACCCAGAGCTTGTCCTCTCAGCTTCACACACTCCACATAGATAGCTGCTAAGACATTAACGTGTGTCTTGGGAATTAAGCAGACTTACCAATTCAGCAACAATGCCTGTTGCAGTATTTTTAACTCCAAGAGTGTGACGGTTTTCCCCTGGCAACTCGATAATTTTAGCTGCAGTTTTATTTCCAGAAATTATGCTTAATGATTGCAACTGAGAAGTCTCAAATGTCATGTAGCCTGTCTACAAAGACAAATGAACAAAGACAAACAAATTGGTATGAGTTTCCATGCAAATGCATATTTGTCTACACCTTTGATGGAGTGTTATGGACTCTGGAGGAGTCGGAAGTTTACACATGTGTTACTTCTGAAGGGCCAGATTGTGAGCATCTCATTACTTTCATTTTTTCTTTAATTAATTTCAGGAATATTAATTTCATTTTATAATTATTTTTTATTAATTTCTTTTGTTACATAAGCTTCAAAGTAACATGAGCTTCCCACAAGCATTATGGAATGGCTGTTACATTTTCCTGAGTACTTCCACTACCAAGTAAAATTCTGTTTAGCTACAGAAGCAGCACTAGCATGAGTTAAGATGAAGCATTTTCCAAATATTAACCCATCCCAAGAGATGCAAATGAAAGCTGCATTTTTATGGTTTCAGCATAACAGGAGTGACTATGACCAGGACATGTTTTAAATATTCTAAATACATTTCATCAGCATGAAATACTTAAAACATCAATAAACATGATAATGTAATACTAAAATAACACTTTTGTTTTATAGAATTATAAGAAGCATGTTATAATCCAAAACATCTGGATTATAAAATATCTATAGGAGGCAGTGGAGCATTTCACACCCTTCTTTTTCAGGTATGCACCATGGTTACATCAATTCCACATCAGCATATAATTTGGCTTCCCTTCTCTTCTCCTCACAGCTCAGTTTCCACATGAGGCAAATTTGGAGGAGGATGGAATAGGGTTTCTCCTCTTATATGGAAACAGGACTGCAGGCTACCAGTGAACACACTTCCTAACATCCATTATTAAAAGTGTCCATCAGCTCCACCATATTTTGCTGTCAATAGGGCTATTGAGGTTGTGCTGCAATAGAACCTGAAAATGTTCTTTGACAGCAAAATCTTAGTATATGTGATGTAGCCACAGAAAAAGCACCCTATTCAAGGGTGATCTTACTGTGATCACTCACAGTAGGAGCAGTGACTTACTAGAGCTAAATGGACCTTCATTGAAGGAAGGGGTGTTCTTGCTGTTAAGAAATGGTACTTTTTTAGCAAGAGTGAAATTTAAAATTAGTTCAAAATCACTATTAAGTTTCTTAATGTTTCTTGGAAAAAA
>NW_010328424.1:0-276 GCF_000700745.2 Antrostomus carolinensis
CGGCCCCTGCCCTTACCTAAGGGTCCCCTCCCTCACCTCAGGACCCCCGCTCTCACCTGAGGGTTCTTCCCTCACCTCAGGGCACCTCCCTCACCTCAGGGTCCCCGCCATCACCTCAGAGTCTCTCCCTCACCTCGGGGTTCCCGCCCTCCCCTCGGGGTCGTTCCCTCACCTCAGGGTCCCTTCCCTCAATTTAAGGTTCCCGCCCTCACCTCAGGGTTCGTTTGCTCCATCACCTCAGGGTTCCCGCCCTTCCCTCAGGGTTCCTGCCCTCAC
>NW_010328424.1:409-7146 GCF_000700745.2 Antrostomus carolinensis
CCTCCCTCCCCTCAGGGTCTCTCCCTCAACTCAGGGCACCCGACCTCACCTCAGGGTCTCTCCCTCAGCTTAAGGTTCCCGCCCTCCCCTCAGGGTCTCTCTGTCAGTTTAAGGTTCCCTCCCTCACCTCAGTTTGGTTGTTCCCTCACCTCAGGGTCCCTTCCCTCAGCTTAAGGTTCCCACCCTCACCTCAGGGTTCATTTGCTCCATCACCTCAGGGCACCCGCCCTCACCTCAGTGTTCCCTCCCTCACCTCAGAGTTTGATTGCTCCCTCACCTCAGGGTTCCCGCCCTCCCCTCAGGGTCTCTCCCTCCCCTCAGGGTTCGTTCGCTGCCTCCCCTCAGGCTCCCTCCCATCACCTGAGGGTTCCCGCCCTCCCCTCAGGGTCTCTCCCTCACCTCAGGGTTCCTGCCCTCACCTCAGAGTTCGATTGCTCCCTCATCTCAGGGTCTCTCTCTCCCCTCAGGGGTCACTCCCTCACCTAAGGACCCCTCCCAGGGCTGCCCCTCACACTTGGCTGCCTGCTGCCGCCCTGCTCTGCCCCGAGCCCTGTCCCTGGTGGGAAGGGGCCGCCAGACCGGAGCCTGGGCCCGCACCAGCCAGGGAGGCAAGAACTGCAGTGCTGGCTCCAGCTCATCCCTAGGACAGAGAACTGTATTTAGTGTTTATTATTACAGATGCGTGATACGAGACTGACACGGCTCCTACGTGCTCTTCTGCCCTGGTTCTCCTCTCGCTTCTGTCATGCCTCCACAGCTACAACCTGAAACCCAGGGCTGGACCTCCTGAGGTCCCTCCGGCCTCAGTTTTCCCCTGCTCCCATTAAAATATTCCTACAGTCACTATTCAGGTGGGTAGAAAAGACCCCAAAGTGCCATCAGGACCACGGCTCCAGGCACAGGCAGTCTTTGCCCCAGGGAAAAGGGGCAAAGAACTGGACAAGGAAGAAAAGAAAGCAAGTGGCCAGAGTGGTGGTTTAACCCTGGAAGAGATGAATGGCTATATATTCCAGAGCTCTGCGCTTGTTGCATGACGCAGCTGCATCCCAGCAGGCACCTCTGGAAAATCTAGTCGTAGAATCATAGAATGGTATAGGTTGGAAGGAACCTTAAAGACCAGTCCTAGTTGGGTGACCCAACACCACACCAAAGGACTGGGGGAGAGCCAGGAGCTGAACCTGCCTTGCTCCAGCTCACCTCCTTGCTGCTATCGCAAGCCTCCCTTCCCATCAGATGTACACCCCTGCGTCGTGCGCTGCGGTGAGCAACAGGACATCATTTTAAACACCAAGTGGGAGAGAAATGGCAACCTTTGTTTTTAGTGGGATGAGTGAGGTGGATGAGGCAAGCACAGCATTTAGTGCAGCTCGGAAAGGTAGACCATGAAGCAGGATTTACCTCATTAGTTTCCCTCCTTATTTTACTAATCTTAAAATTGATGCTAAAACTGCACGCTCAAAACCATCATATTGTGACTGGAAAATTAATCATGTAGAAAAATTGCTTATCCTAATCAAGTTATAAGCCTGGAATTGAATTATAAAAAACAGATGTTTACATTCTTTCTCCCCTTCAGCACTGATGTCATGAGAAGGAAGCACAGAACCAGAGCTGTGCAAAGCACTCACAATAAAACCCCAAACCATGGAAAACTTGCCTCATCTGTAACTCTGCTAGCAGAAAACTCAGACCAGGTTTGTAAAAAATATTCACAAAGCTTGTAAGGAGAGGTATGTTCAAGCCATAAAATAAGAATATGTATTTTGAACACCCCAGAGACTGGCAGCACTTGGATTTAAGGATTTCATTCAGCCCTTTATAAAGATGAATTCCTGTTACGTTTTTCCTCACAAAGAAAGCCATCATTTTTTTTTTCTGACTGAAATTATTTCTCATTTAGATGTAAGCAAGCTAGAACAAACCTAGTGTCTCTCTGAAAAATAAGGCTCTTGGACACATAGAGCTGCATCTCAAAAAACATCATTCTAACATGGGTTTTCAGGTACAACAGAAAGAAAATTCTTAATTTCGTAACAGTGGAAACTGATATTTATTTTGGTTGCCTAACACTTTCCACTATAAAATATCCTTGAAGTTTGGAAGCTCTAACACTATTATTCACAGTAGGCCTTTGAAATTTGTAAGAAGAAAGTCCTGTAGCAAGAGAAACTTTTTTTTTTCTTCTCCAATGAAATTATTTTCATAGTTTGCCAAAGAATCATCTACTTAAAAAAAAAAAAAAAATCACTATGTTCCTTCTGACATGCTCTACAGTGCAGTTTTGACAGCGTGCCAGAAGAATAACTAAGCACAAACACTCCGAGGTCAGGCCCATGCCACTGTCAAAGCACAGTGAGGCAGGAACACCTGGAGATTATCAGGATGGGGGGCTGGGGTCAGAGGGAGTGAAGGGGAGCTGGGTTTGGGGTACACCCTGGGAGGAGAGGTCCCCCCACCTCCCCGCAGACCTGGCTTTACCACAGGCAGGGTGTCACCTTCACCAGTTCTGACAGAGTCTCAGCATCTCTGGTGCATGCACAGACATTACAGTTTTTTGACACTTACTTCCTAATTTTGGCCATTTCTAACTTCACCTTGATATTCTTTTCATGCCTATTTTGGGGCTGGAAGTTGACATTTTGTTTATGCAATTTGGTGGCACAGAAGAATTCAGCACATGTGGACTTGATTGTCTAATTCCTTCCCACCACACTGATATACTGCCACTCTGAGTGGGAGCAAAGCGTTACCCATCTGGACTATATATTTGTCCTGGATAGTTGTAAATTATTAGATGAGTTGGAGTAAAGAGTTAAGTTATTTAACTCCTTCTATCTTCCTAGCTTGTCTCAAATATAAAAAGTATAAAATTTATACGCTCTGGGGAAAATATACTAGTTTAGAGGATTGGGAAGGTAGTAAAGTACTTTTCACTCTTCGGGCTTGTGTCTGAATCTGCTAATTTGCAGTTAAGAATATTAGTACCCAATGGCTGCTAATGAAGAAAGAGCTGCTGGTTTCAGTCTCGTTCATAGCAAACAAGCATCCACTTCAAAAACTGAATTTTCCATCTGAAGGACAATATCAAAATGATTGTTTTTAAAGCTGATGCTACTCTCTAATTACAGAGCAAGCTGCTGATGCCAAACCAGATTCTCCTCCTGGGATCCCATGGACCACTCTCAGCAGGCTGCATCTCCCAGAGCTCTTTCTCACGACACCTCTTTTCTGGTCAGTAAGTTCTGCACGTATACCAGATACTCTGAACTGTTTTGTCACAGACATTTGACAATATTTTTTTTTCCTCTGGAACTCCATACACATTTAAAGCTTTTATTCCTATTCCTCCTCAAAGTTCCGTCCCTCCTTTTTTTCTTTTCTTTGTTTGAACTTGATTAATTGTTGTGGAAAATGAGGGAATCATTGCTGTTTGTTTTGGGCATCTGGCTTTGGCTCTCTCTGTGAGAAGTGTACGTATTGTATAGTAAGAGCTCTCCAGTTCACAGACAGAGTGTTTTCTTAGTCAGTCTTTAGTCCTGTCTTTGTATTTTATATATATAGACACTCCAGTCCTGCACATCAGAGGTACAACTTTGTATTTATCACAGACATTCACTACTCTCAAACTAAAAATAACATTTTGGGTCTCAAATTCTGTGCTTTGAAGTAGTGTGCAGGCAGGACCTATATCACAGAATCACAGGATGTTGGGGATTGGAAGGCACCTCAAAAGATCATCCAGTCCAATCCCCCTGCAGGAGCAGGTTTTGGGAAGGATAGAGTTAAAATGCCATCCTAGAAGAGGAATGCTACAACAGGAATTAGCAGATTTGCTGAGGAGTCTGAAACCAGGTAAGGCAGCTCAGTAGAGCTGCTGCCAACAGATCTGCAAGGAAAGACAAATGAGCAGAAAAGAGAAAGGACTGATAGATTAATCTTTGGCTGTACATGGCAAAATCTTCATCTCCAAAGTCCATGAAGAGACCAGCACTGCTTTTGGGGGGAGATTTTGTCACGTGAATGCCATTAGATGATGAGGGTTCCAACTCCAAAGTGATCAAGTAAACACTGACATTTTTCCAGCCAGTGACTTCTATTTTTTTTAGCCGTGCAGCTGGTCTCAGACTTAGACAGTATGCTTTTAGTACTCATCCTGCCTTTCCTCTCTGTGACCACGGCGTTTTGCCTGACACAGTTAAAAGCTTTTCTCCAGACAGAACAAGATAGCCTTTACACTCAACAATCTCCACACCTCTCAGTGTTTTAGTCACAGTAGATTCACATCTTCCTGTGAGATACATCACCTTTGCCAACAACACAAAACCTATGACAAAATAAAAATGGCATGTATGTAACTTGTGTTTGAGTTCGGGCTTCTGAATCTTCAGAGGGGTTGAGGGGTCATATATTGTAAGTTTTCAAAGCCCTACGACTAGAAACTGCCTGCTTTTGTTAAGAAAACAAACCCCAGGATGCCAGCATGATCACTTCTTCGTAAGAATTGATTGTGCTTTTATTAGCTAATCCAGATTCTGAAGAAATGCATGTTTCTTATCTCCACGTTTCCAAAAGGTTTGTTTGAGTCTGGAATCAAGCTACAGGTTATCTATTCCCTACTCTTACCCTTCAGGTATCAAGCATAAAGAGGTAAGCTGGACCTAGAATTGTATTTTGAACTGCTCACACCTATAACATCTGCCTGAATTCAGACCATCCAGTATTGCATGGTTACTGCTTCCTTTTTAAACTCGGTCTACATCATGAGCACAGTGATGCTGGAATTTTTCAGGGCTTTGGCAATTAGAGCTTTACAGGAAAATCAGAGCAGACAGGTGAATGCTAGTGGTTCTATGTGTTCTGCAAACACTTCTAGATCACAGAATCACAAAATCCTAGAGCTGCCTGGATTGGAAAAGCCCTGTAAGCTCATCGAGTCCAACCATGAACCCAACACTGACAAGTCCCCGACTAACCCATGTCCCTCAGCACTGTGTCTACACGACTCTTCAATCCCTCCAGGGATGGGGACTCCACCACTGCCCTGGGCAACCCCTTCCAGTGCCTGAGAACCCTTTCAGCAAAGAAATTCTTCCTCACATCCAATCCAATTCTAGATGATAGACACCTTTTAAGGTAAAAGTTGTAAAAATCAGACATTTTTAAGATGCTGTAGAAGTCATTCATTGCCATTTTCAATGTCCTTTCTCTGCTCCACGGAATTTTGCTTAAATAGAAATGTCAGTTTGAGTCACAGTTCAGCACATCTCAGAATATCACCTGAGAGTGAGAAAGAGCTAGACACGAGCAGTAAGTAGCTGTAGCAACTGGAGTAGTTTGTTTAATAAACCATAGGCCTGAGCCAAGAGACCATTTCACCCTGCTATAGCACTGAATCATCTCTCCTCTGCAAGATGAAATCACCTTGGGCTGCAGAGTTCCCATCAGGCAAATAAGGAATGGAAGCAGAGAAGGACTAAATGACTTGTTGAAAGTCACACAGGAAATGTGGAGCAGAAATAGTGAGGAAAACAGCCCTAAATTTAACCTCGCTTAAGATCATTATTCTCCTTCCTCTGTACCTCAAGATTCCTTGGCACTAAAAGAGGATTACGCATCTCTTTCTACCCTGAATATCTGTAGGGAAGGAAACACCAGCAAAATACAAAACACCTGTTATTTGCTGTAGAGGTAGTCTTGAAAGTGAAAATACTCTGGATTTCAGTAAATTTTTTCCGTTGCAAAGTTTCATAAGTTTTGGTAGTGTCTTTCAAAAGGTTTTATAGCTTAGTTTCCAGCACCGACTGAATTTCTCCTTATTATTTGCAAGACATTTTGTTGGCATTCTCTTGACTAAACCGAACCCATACTCACAATTACTTCTGGTTTTTAATTGCAGTACAAATCTTGCCAGTTTTAAAATTATCTACACTATGTTTGAACAGCTACTAAGGAACATACTTCTTTTTAATCTGTATCAGAGGCTATTTCAAGATATTAAATATCTAATGAGGAAGCTAATGTATTTTCTTATGAGGACAACGGGAGTAGCATCATCCACTGAAAGCAGGAAAGGAACTATGCCATAAAGGTAATTTTTCAAGCTCAGCTTCATGAACAAAAGTAAATCCTCTATTGAATTTTTAAATTTCTGCACAAAAGAAACACATGCTAATTCTCCACAAATCAGGACTCATTTTACCCATGTCATGTAATCATGCAAACCTGACTTGTAGCCATATGCTCAATACAGTGCATGGGCTTCATCACATCAAAAATTTAAATATCTCCACTAACCATAGATGTCCATACCCTGCCTAAGCACCTTCAGCTCCTTTTCTAGTCCATGGAGATCAGGTCAATGTAGTGAATGGCATCTGGGCCTTAATTTATTGATAATAAAGGGAATCAGAGGTGGCCCGTTCAAATAGGGACATCAGTGCCACCTATCAATAACAGTCCTATGCAACCGCCTGTGGCTACTGTTTCACTCTGTTTCACAGATCTCCTCACTTCTGAGCTTTAATTTAAACTTTTGAGTCAAGATTTTAGAAAGGATAACAGTACCTGAAGGTCCTTTTTGAAATAACTTTTCCAAGACTAGAGGAGTTAGAGTTCCATAAAGCACTACGAGATTGTTTCCCTGCAACCACAAGGGAAAGCAGAGACAAAGATATGCAACACTATAGAGTACAGATCTCTCATCCTGTACCAGCAAGAGTGTGGCCAGTAGGACCAGG
>NW_010328425.1:0-26253 GCF_000700745.2 Antrostomus carolinensis
GAACCTGGGGTTGTTCCTGCCCAGATGCAAGTCAGGTCAGCAAGTCTTCAGGTTTCTCTGCTGGGCATGTTGCAGGAGAAGGGAATCACTGTAAATGAAACTTCTCAGGAACAAAACAATGTTCAAGAATGAACAAATTAGCATTTCCTCGAAAACATGGAGCCTCTACAAACACGAGAGGTGTAAAGACTAACTGGGGATGTCACTGGAGATCAAGGAAGAATATAGATTTTCTGTTCTTCCTGGGCTAGATGCTGAGAGGAGGGCTGAACTCCCTCTGCTCTGGGGAGAACCTGGCTTCCTAATGTCTCATGTGTCAGTGTCCTTTATTTTTGCAGGTGGATTTGGTTCAGTAGTAAAAGCCAACAAGGGATTAGGTAAGAGTCTGGTTAAAACCTCTCCCATACATGAGAACTGCATGTTCTTCTGGATGTTTCTGCAGTGGTACCAGGACCTTTTTCCCAAGCTGCAATTAATATAACCCTGTAGTAGCACATTTCATCCAGGAATAC
Organism: Antrostomus carolinensis; assembly: GCF_000700745.2. NCBI lineage: Eukaryota > Metazoa > Chordata > Aves > Caprimulgiformes > Caprimulgidae > Antrostomus > Antrostomus carolinensis. The sequence continues at coordinate 513 of NW_010328425.1, forward strand.
CAAAAGGTTTAATAAAATGAGTTTTATGGTCTTGCTATGATGTATGCTAGGAATTTATTGTAATTAAAGCTGATTAAAATTTTTCCAATTAAATTATTTTCCATTGGGTTATATATATGCTTCAGCATTACAATGTTTCCTCTTATTTCACACCAGGAGCCCAGTGAGCCCTGAGGGAGAAGGCTGCCAAGTGGTGTGGAGCCAACCTTGAGCATTCAGCCCTTCTCCAAAGCAGAAAGTTTTAAATGGCAGGCCGAGAAGACTTGAACAAGACTGCAAGTGTTCTTGGCTGCATGGAAGGAAACCTGAAGACAGAGTGTCTAGGAAAAAGAGATTACTGTCATTTTTAAAGGCTGAAGTAAATCTTTTGCAATTCTTATTCCATCATGTCAAACAGCAACAGTCTTTCTGACTCTTCTCCTTTTTTTTCTTCTGAAATTTCTAACTTGTTTATTCCAGCCTATCCTTCTTCTTTCCTCATACACAGGGGAGTGGAGGCATTACCAATGTCTTTAACTTTTTCAAAATCTTCTGGGAAACACAGGATATAGTGAGCAATAAAGACCAGCAGGTGTTATCATTTCTTTCTGTTATGATAAGTATACAACCCCTGACATTCTCATTTTTAAAAGGCTACCTCCCTTCCATGATGTGCTTAGAAAGCTTTTTTTAATAAAGGGATAAGTAAGATTAGTTAGTAATTATTCTTGAACTGAATTGCCTTTGGACTAGCAAACGACTTACTCTTTTCTACTGGGCTTTATTGTAGGAATAAGGACTATTAATTTTCTAATAGATTACATGCAAACTTCTCCAAAGAGACATCATGTAATCTTTGCTTTCTTCAGCTTCAATATGGTTACTCATGACCATATATCGACTCTCAGAGTATGTTCTGCTATTCTGCTGTAACTAATAGCACTAGTGCTAGTTATGACACACAAACCCACTAATTACTATTAGAAGCAAGGAACATTCATGCATTTGAAAACCACTGTGCTTACACATATTTTAATTATGCTCTATATTCATATTTTTCAACATCAGCATCAGTGTGATGTTGAAAATGTGTCAGTTTAAAAATACTAATCATTATACTTTTATTTAAGACCTACAACAAGCCAAAGTTATAGTTTACTATTTTCAGGTGCCTGGGAGCAGCTCCAATAATTATAAAGAACCAGAGCAGCAAGCCCTATTTATAGACATCAATTCAAAATAAATGCAGAATAAGAAAGAATGATGCCTTTAAGAACTGCTGCTTTTAAAACTATCTGTGGAATCATAACATGCTGCTGAAATGATAAGGCAGACTCATGAATACATTGCATGCTATATGGCTGAGCTAAAGTCAATTCTTGGAAATGTCAATTTTTTTAAAAATGCTACTTTTGGAAAGGGAAGTGGCCCGAACAATCTTTAGAATGGACAACATATTTTCTTTAGTTCTTTTATAACTTAGGAACCAAAATGTTTGTGACTAAATCCTCTTTTTTCACTGTCAAGACTAGAAGTAGCCCGAACAATCTTTAGAATGGACGACATTTTCTTTAGTTCTTTTAAAACTTAGGAACCAAAATGTTTTTGACTAAATCCTCTTTTTTCACTGTCAAGACTTTTATGCTATCATAAGAAAACTTTGACTGTCTTGTATCTGAGAAAATATTTGCAAAAAAATTGAAAGGATTTTACAAGTGTGGGAGTTATGATATAGAAGTATAGAGACAATAGTCAAAGTCATCCCAGTGTAACAATCATGCTTAAAAATATGCTGAATTTTAAGCAGTTAGATTAATTGGAGCAGGATAAAAAGTGGCGAATGGAGGGAGTTTGGAACGAGCAAAGGAATTCCTAAACTCTTCATACTGTTTGTACTGTAAGAGAAAGTCATAGTCCAGTTCTCCAAAAAACAAGCACTGAAAATGAACCACTAGCAGAACTTTCTGCTTTGAACACAGAATTCATAGAATCATATAATGTTGTGAGTTGGAAGGGACCCACAAGGATCATCGAGTCCAACTCTTGCCCTAGCATAGGACAATCCCAAGTTTCAGACCATGTGTCTGAGGACCTTGTCCAAATGCTTCTTGAATGTTGTCAGGTTCGGTGCCATGACCACCTCCCTGGGGAGCCTGTTCCAGTGCTCCACCACCCTCTCAGTGAAGAACCTTTTCCTAATGGCTAACCTAAACTTGCCCTGGCACATCTCCCTGCTATTTCCCCTGGTGCTAAAACATTACATGGCACAAAAATTTAGAAACCCTTCACCAGTAGGAATATGGAAGATGCATTTGTTTCAGGTTTCCACAAAGCTCTGGAACTGCTCAAGAAGTTGCAGTGGAAGCAAAGCATGGTGAATAAAAAAATCATAACAGCAAAGTATGCTTAGTAGTATAAATCATTTAAAAGGCTATGGAGTATATCATCATTTGTTTAGTGAACAGGTTTTTTTATTAAAATATACTTTGCAGTAATGACTGCAGCATTGCTACAGGAATATATTAGCATTAGACTGATGACTTAAAGGTGAAATGAACTTAAAAAAATATGACTGGCTGTTAAAAAGCAAAATACATAAGAGGAAGGAGTAGTAAGTTGCCAGAATGACATTCTCAGTCATCTTAAATGGCAGCTTATGCAAAGAGACGCTTATACAGTGTAACAAGGTAAATTGCAATTTATTCACTGACAATCGTTCAGGAGGGAATGTTTTTTTAATAACAGTTTATTCAGTTTAGATATTTGGAAGACATCGCTTTATCAGGCCATAGGTTCTTTGATACTTTCATTTGTGCAATGTGCAGACCTGCCAAGTCATGCATTTGTTCTTACAACTGAAAGTGCCTCCTTGTCTGTTTTGCTTTTAACATTTCTAATAGCTGTGAGAACCATTCAAGGGTTTTCTTCTGCTTCTTGAGACACTGAGATCAGAATTTCTACCCTGTCTTGTCTTTGGTTGTTTTTTTACTATGAAAGGTAACCAGAGTAGTTGGATACCTCCAAGGAATTTAGTTTACATGTTCATGAGAACTCAGGTAGAGCTGAGGATCTCCTCTCAGTAAATAACATACTGTGCATGACTGTAGGGAAGAGGAATGCGCATGGTCTTCAATCAAACAGTATTGTCTTAAGCATAGGATCAGTTGCCAAACTCCTTGAGGTCTGAAACTAGCAGTGGAATTTGTCTTGCTTAACTTCAGATACAGCATATGCCATGTAAGCTAAATCACGCTAAACTCGGCTTCTAGTCAAGAAATACAGGCACAACTGGGCCGTGTTTCAGCTGAATTCTTTTGGCATCTACTCTGAGATGAGAAAAGCTGAGCCACCTACTCTAGTGGGGACATTGCACTCTGTATTCTGATTCCTGTTGGCTGTTTGGCTCAGATGCTTGTAGTCCAATGAATCACAGCCTCATTTGTGCCACCAAATTAGGCTTATCCCTATGTCCAAGTTAAAACTCTAATAAAAGTCATTGAAATAACTGATCCTCCCATCTCAGCCTGGTACCCTCCGTAGTCCTGTAAGACTATGCCTGAAAAACCTGATATCTTAAGGACAGGATATCAGAAAAAAGCCTAGCCTGCTGTGAGAGGGGTGATGAGGGAGAGGGACAGTCTGGACCTCCCTGGTGTTTGCCATGAGATGGATGAGCTACACACAAATAGCACTCTGCCAGCTTTCTGTGAGCAAGTCATAGTCTGAGCACATCAACAGGATGTCAGGAGGTTCATTGGACCAAGGATGATGGCTCTGACAACAGTCAGATGCATATTATTAATGTACTTCTGAGCCCTTGACTGAAATGCTCTCTTCCACCTTCCCTGAGAAATCTTAGGCAGCTTTGATACATGTTGATTATTATTTAATTCTGTTTTATTTTATTTTGCTGCCTATTAAGACCTTAGTTTATTACATAGCTGTTCTTGGTGTATTGTTGTAGCTTCTTTGTCATCACCTATATCTGATAAGAACTTCTGCTCCATCTACTTTTCATTAGAAGGACAGTTAGTTGTTGCTTATTTTAAGTATACAAGTATTGGTCATTTGATGAGACAATAAAGAAAACTTGGAATAGCAGATGATGAGGTACATGATGGTCTTATTTTGTCTGCCAATCTTGGTATGTCAGTTTAAAGCTTTGTTTTATTATAAGATGACAGTGGTACACTGCAACCTTCTGTGTAACATCAGTCATAAGACTAATCAGCATTAACTCCCTATTATACTAGCACGTCTGCTGGAAAAAATTCTGACATGACAGATCTCATTTAAGATCGAATTATGTTCCCAGGCAACTTGGGACCATTACAGACTTTTCGTTCCCTTCTCCATCAAAATAAAAACATGAATAATTAGTTGAGAAGAGAAAAAGAAAAATGTAGGCTTGTCCCTCTGAGAAGAGAATGAAAAGGCCAACACCTGATACAGGCTGATTTAAATACTGCAAGATGTCAGGACATACTGATATGAGTACATAAGAACCTATATGGAGTGTAAAAGAAGTTGTATTTTTGTCTATGAGGGGATAAACTTTGTTACTTGAAAGAGAAAACCCCTATAAGGATTAAAGAAGGAAGGGAAGGCAATGGCACTCTGGTTACCTTATGTTAAAGAACTTCAAGGATGTGCAGATGACAGCTCTTTTAAAATGGTTTCAAGAAACTGTTTAAGCATCCATTTAGGAATAAGCTAAGAGAAGTACTTGCCATACTTTATCAGATTAGTACCCTGACTCACTTTTCATCTTTAAAGAGTACAGTTTCTGGGTTACTGATAACAGTGAGTTTAAGGTATGCTTCAGTCAAAAGCAGGACACATTTTCAGAATTTCTATTGTATGTGTTAGTGCTCGCTGGACAGAAAAACTTCTGTTCAGGAAAACTGTGGGCAGACTTATTGCAAAGATTTGCATTGAAAGACAAAGTAAATAGGGAAGCAAGTGCTATGTATCCTCAGATTACCAACCATTCACTCTCTGATTGCTGGGTAGAACCACACCTTTAGTTCTGTAAATTCTACTTTGAAGGCAAAGTCGTAGATGATAATTCTTCAGTCAAATCAAGGAGTTAGAAGTCATGAGGGGCCTTGGCAGTCTGGAAGCAGATTTGTTTGACTGCAGTGACAAATGCCTTTTGGTTCCTATTTTGTCATATTCACAATTGAATATAGCTTGATTTCTCTTTGTAAATTCCCAGAGCATACTTTTTTTGTGTGCATTTGTCACTGTCAGTGCTTGGGCTGATTATATTGCAGTCCAAGACAAGTATATTCTCCATCTTGCTGATCTAATTCTTCCCCTCATGGATAGTTCTGGTAACTGGGAGGAAGAACTGATGGTTTTCTCTTCCATTTATTTCCACCTCTGTTAGCTCTGAAATTGGTCTCCTGCTTATTATTTTTCTATTTCTATAGAGAGAAAAAAAAATCTCACTTATTCCACCTTGAATAGTACACTTTTCTCAAATAAACCCACATTCTTTGCTAATCTTTGCAATTCTCCCCTTGCCAATGTGTTGAGTAGTCTTTCCCCTTGTATTTTCTTTCCTGTTACTTTCGTCTTCTGCTGGGAATTTTTAAATAGCTTATCATTAGTATTCTCTTGATGGCCTGAGATTTGGATTTGTGTCTTGAGTGACTTGAAAGTAGCCTGACCTTCTAGAACTGGTACTATGTGAGAACTCTAAATGGGGATTTTCCCAGCTGTAGCAGATTTGTGTTTTCCTGATTGCTGCTCCACTTGTTCATTTTTTATTATGAGAAAAAAAAAAAAAAATCTGTGTTCCCCTAGGTAGTTTCTTTCACTTTCTTTATAACTGTGGTCGATTGACCCTGGCTGGATGCCAGATGCCCACGAAGGCTGCTCTATCACTCTCCCTCCTCAACTGGACAGGGGAGAGAAAATATAATGAAAGGCTGGTGGGTCAAGATAAGGACAGAGAGAGATCACTCATCAGTTACTGGCATAGGCAAAATAGATTGGATTTGGGGAAAATAAATTTAATTTATTACCAATTGAATCAGAGGAGGATAATGAGAAATAAAACCAAATCTTAAAACACCTCCCCCAACCCTCCCTTCTTCCTGGGCCTAACTTTTCTCCTGATTTCCACCTCCTCCCCCCAGCAGCACAGGGGGACAGGGAATGGGGGTTGGGGTCAGTTCATCACACATTGTTTCTCCCGCTCCTTCCTCCTCAAGGGGAGGACTTCTTCCCCCGCACCAGTGTGAGGTCCCTCTCATGGGACACAGTCTTCCATGAACTTCTCCAACATGAGTCCTTCCCATGAACGACAGTTCTTCACAAACTGCTCCAGTGTGGGCCCTTTCCATGGTGTGCAGTCCTTCAGGGACAGACTGCTCCAGCGTGGGTCCCACACGGGGTCACAAGTCCTGCCAGCAAACCTGCTCCGGCGTGGGCTCCTCTCTCCACGGGCCACAGGTTCTGACAGGAACCTGCTCCAGTGTGGGCTTCCCACGGGGTCACAGCCTCCTTCAGACACATCCACCTGCTCTGGTGTGGGGTCCTCCACTGGCTACAGGTGGTCATCTGCTCCACCATGGACCTCCATGGGCTGCAGGGGGACAGCCTGCCTCACCATGGTCTTCACCACAAGTTGAGGAGAAATCTCTGCTCTGGTGCCTGGAGCACCTCCTCCCCCTCCTTCTTCACTGACCTTGGTGTCTGCAAGCGTTGTTTCTCACATCTTCTCAGTCCTCTCCCCGGCTACAAAATGCACAGATTTTTTTTTCCTCTTCCCCTTCCTAATTCTGTTATCACAGAGGTGTTACTGACAGGCTCGGCCTTGGCCAGTGGGGGGGCTGTCTTGTAGCCACCTCAAAAAAATTGGACATGGGAGAAGCTTCTGGCAGCTTCTCACAGAAGCCACCCCTATGCCCCCCCACTACCAAAACCCAGCCACGCAAACCCAATACAATAATTAAACCTTATGTTGAAAATGATGCAATTTCTCCATGAGGCTGCTATCTTTACGTTCAAGTCCAAGGAGTGAGAAATGGTGACATAACACATTATATTTCACACTGCCTTCATTGAATGTGTGAAGTGTCTCTTGCAGACAGCTCCACTTCAGCAATTTTGCGGTAACACTTTTAATGTCAAACTGGATTTTCTCTTTCGGATTTTCTAGGAAATCTTTCCATTCTGAAGTTGTACTCCTTGCTTCATTTGTTCTGACATCCGATTTAAGCTGAATGCCCCTTTGTGCTCTGACTGTGACCAAAGCTCTCTAGTTGTCTGTTTCTCATTCCCTTGCTTCTCCACAGATAGCTTCAGGCACAGTATTTAAGTCTTGCAGGTCAGTAACTTTACTTCTTACTACAATTATCCTGAATGTCAGATTGTTCTTCAAATAATAAAGAGAAACTGTTCATCAAATAATAAAGTGCCTGGTTCAGGCCAATTAGTTTTATATTTCCCAGTGCCCTTCCTGTTTGTCTCCATTTGGGCTGAGAGCCCTCTGCTCAGAGCAAGCTAAAACAGCCTCTTAGGTGAGATTTTGAGGATCAGTATTTACCTTTTAATTTGAGAGCCGCTCTCCATTAGCATAGTGCTCTGCTTTTTTTTTTTTTTTTTCTTCTTTTCCTGTGGAGTGTCATATGGTCAGTGATAATGGGCTTTTGCTGTCTCTTCAGGGCTCAATTCTAAGTATCCATCTTAGTCCACAATGCTACAGTTCCCTGCAGTGGCAGAATCCAGAAGGGATATTACATATATGAGGATGGTAATATATTTTATGCATTCCATTATGTTGACTTTTTAATGGCAAGTTACTGATGGAGTGAGGATATGTTGCATGCATGTGCTTTAGGGTGTTATTCATACCTATGATAAATACAGATAATACCTAGGACATTATTGATACCTGATACCTATGACTGAACCCTTTTAGCACTATTGTTAAAGAAAAAGATAAAGATCAGAGAAGAGTAGTGGCCACATGAGGGAGGGAAACACCATTGGGAAGGTGCCTCTCCATGCGCTCTGGCTGCTGGACACAAAATGCTGGAACAACTCTGCTGTGCCTCTGACCAGGGCAGTCTGTGAGGCTGTAGAAAGGGAATGGGAAATGGGACTAGACCCTTTCCCTTTCCCTGCTCACAAGCTTCCCTGGCCCATGGTGCAACGGCACAAAGCACCTGTAAGGTACATGATCACTGCAGTGCATCAATTCCATGGTACAGCTAGGCATCCTCTTTTCACTGTGTCTGACAAGTCTCTGTCCAGCCTAAGGTAAACAACCTATGGCAGGTAGCTCTTCATTGTGTACTTGTTATACTGCTTCCTTCTCTGCAGATGAGTCCATGGGCAGATGCAGTGCTGTTCTAACTAGGGAAGAGTATCACCCACAGTGGTACTAGCCTGAGAAGGAGAGAAAGGTCTCCTGAGCAGCTAACCTTTCCAGTAACACAGCTGGGGTCATGCAAGCCAGATTTATTTTCAGCATCATAGCCCTTATAAGATCTCACTAACACAAAGCACTCTACAACAGAAACGGTAGTCTTTACTACTTGCTGAACACAGTGGGGCTGTGAGTTTACAGCTCCTAAGTGTTACCTTAATGTGAAGAATAAATCAATCTGTTTCTTTTTTATATGATGTTATCCTTCAGCAGCCTCTCATTACAGAAGATTCATAGTACTATTTGCACAGGTTGTCATCATTATTCTTTGCCTCTGTATGATGATTCATTTTCTAGCATTTTTTAATTTTTTATCACTAAATAAATATCAGGCATGGGTGAAAAATTCAGTGATTAATTAAAAAAAAAAAAAAGGCTAATTGTACAATGTTTCCCAAAAAGCAGGTGAAAAGCATACATAAAGTACCTCATAGAATTGTCAGGTTATCTTGTAAAGAATTATTTTATCTTTAGAAAAGACCTTTACATCAGCTATGTAGAATATTTAGGTTCCTTGGCATGAAGAAATGTTACTTTCCGTTTCTCCTTGAGACCACTGATTTTTTTACTGTTGTTCTCTAGAGCAGATCAGACAGAACAGAGAGAAATTTTATGTTAGTCTTGCCCTAAGCTCAGTGTGCTTCTGTAGTATTCATAAGAACAAATGACTTATGGATAAATGTGCATGAACATTCAGATTTTAAAAAAGAAAACCTATCTTAGAAATTTTATAAACTTTGGATTTTAATGTGATAACATAAACAGACTGTGGAAAATCCTTTATATTCCCATTTAGGTGATAGCTATCCTTTAGCTTCTTAAAGTTTATAGTTCTGTCAGAGAAAAAACTATTCCATACTCACAGAAATAATAGGTGGGTGAGGTTCAAGAGCCACCCAGTGGTTTAAACTGCCTGCATATACCATTCAGAGACCTGTTACATCTTGGGAAAAATCTGGATATATCCATCAATGGGAAAAGGATCCATAGCTAATAATTAATTAGGCCCTACTCTTAATACCTTGAGAAAAAATGATACTTTCCTTGGTTCTTAGTTAAAATGCAAAAAGCAAGTCTATTTTTCATGCACAGATGCATAACATATTAAGATGCTATGTCAAGGACCTATCTACCTATACTGTTTTGAGCTTGTTGTTTTCAGCTGCATTTTGTATGTTTTATATATGGGTGGCTGGCTACAGCCATCCTTCAAATGAGTTTTACCATTTTTGTGTCTATCAGGCTGTCTGTGAGGCAAGTGGCAGGGCTGCAGGCTCTGCCCCAAGTTCTCCATAGGGAATTCCTGTTCCTGAGAATTCTGCTTCTCTTCTCAGTGATCCATTTCTCCTCAGCTTCCTCTGAGGTGCTCAGACTGGCAGAAGAAAACAGACATTAAAGAAGTCCATCAATCATTTATCCTAGTGAGATAACACCAAACAGTATTAAACATGGTGCAAGGGCAATATGGTTCCTTGGTCACTCTTAAATACAAGAGATTTCTAACAAAAAACAATTAAGACTTTTTTTTTTTAAATATTTCAAGTGTAAGTGTTTTGTCAAGCTATTATTTTCTGTGGGTTTTATATTGCTCAGACATCACAACTGATGACCATACATTGTAGAATCTCTTGATCCTGCTATGATGCTGTCTTCATTTTTTCTTTTAAATAAACAGTATTTCACTGAACCACTGAGCTAAATCAGTGTCCCTAGAAAGCTTTTCTCCCTCCTCCTAAAGCTAGGGTGTGAGGGAGAGGTAGATTGTCTCCCCGCTCAGTTTCTTACAATCTCCTGTGTTAGTTATGCAAAGATGAATATTCTGAATATTTAAATAGTCAAAACTGATATCTATCTTTCCATGGAAATACTTTATTCTTTAATAAATCAATTTCTTTTTTTTTCTTTAAAAAAACATGAAGAAAAAGTATGACAGGCTATTTCTAGGCTAGCTGAAACCCTTTTCAAAAAAAAGAATTGTTGTGTAGTCGTCAGTTTTTCTTCCTTGTTCTTTATGCAGTTTTATGAATATCATTAAACTTTTATATCTGTTGCAGATATTGTCTGAAGAGATCAAAACTATCTTCATGAATTCAGTAAACTTTGAGGAAGACACTAAAACCCACATTTTCTGGAAATACTGAAGTTCTATTAACTGCAAAAAAATGCAATTCATTTTGCATCTATGATTCCAAGCAAGTACCACTTTATCTCAGCAAGCTGCAGTTCCTTACTCATTCAATGATGGAAATATCCAAATAAGTGAGGAATTACAAAAATGGGGGATGGTGGGAGAAGGGGGAAAATAAAACCTAGAGAAGAGAATAAGCAAGGATAATAATTCAAAAGATGTATTTAAGTTAAGAAAAAATGACACTGCTCTCCCACTATAAACAAATTAAGGAGCTTGTCATGCTTCTAGGAAGGGCTGTCTTTTCACAGACACAATAATAACAAATACATTTTATTTTCACTTGAAGATGACAAGCATTTGCAAATATATTTTTTGCTCTTCCTAATTATTTAAACATTTTTCATAGAAGACCTTTAGTAACTGTATAGTGGCCCATTATTTACAAGATTGGTTTACCAAATGTTTCAAGTCCACAGAAAAGTACTAAAACCTGGTTAATAGAGGACCATGCTACCAAACATAGGAAATGATCTACGGAAAGTAGGGACACGGAAAGTAGTCATCAGGAAAGGACACTTTGGGGATAAATGATAGTCATGTCAGATAAAATACAATTTGAGATAGTCCAAAGGATCTCTGTGGGACAGTGAGGGCAAGGCAATAGCCAGCAGCTATGGGGACCCTTTATCCTGTAGCTCAACCTTTTTGTCAAAGTTCATTCACAACCCTTTCTTATTCCTAGAGCTCTGAAGTAAGAAGGAATGTGTTGTCTGGGAAGAACTAGCTCCACAAGCACCAGAAGCCTGATGAAGCCTGGCTATGGCTTGTTCTTTGATGTAAAATCCAATAGATACATTGGTCAGAAGCTCTCTTTTGAGCCCCATATTCCTGTGGCATCTTCCCCTAGAGCAGAGGCTGCTGCAGTCACTAGAGACTGGGCAGCAGTACAAGTGTTAGTACCTAAAAGGTGGTGGAGTGAATTTGCAAATGTTCACACAATGACCTTTCTTCTGCTCCCTTTATAATCTTTGTAGGCACTTAATTATTGTTGAGACCTCTACCCTTCTGATTAAAACCAGCCAACAAGCTCAAAGAAATATATATATATATTTTTTTTTTTAGATACTACAGAATATTAAGATTCTGGCTTTTACCTGTCTACAGCAAAATAAAACAGAAGTAAATGTGGTCTGTACTCTCTCTTCAGCTTCTGCATACCTCATCATGACAGATAGTCTTATCATGTTCTCTGCATATTTACCAGTCATGTTTCACTGGTGCCTGAAGGCAGTCTCACTTCTGCATAGTAACAGATTAGGTAACTTCAATTTTCACTGGACATGCCCAAACATATTTCTCCTTTTCAAGAATAAATAGTTAATTTCTTCCATTACAATGGGTGCAAATGTGATTATAGAAGTGCTGATACAATCCTGAAAGCTACCAAGAGTAATTGCCTCCTGTGACAGGAGGAGTTCTTTGCTGAATGGCTAGAGAAGTGCTGGGATTTGGACAGATAGGTAGCTCTACATTAATCAATATAGGCATGTATCTCTCCAGGAGCTAGGCTTTAGTGCTCCCTTAAAATTAATTTTACACAACACCTTGAATAAAAAGCCTCACTTCTTTTTCTTTCTGCATCACAGGTTGCTCTTGGAGATGACGTATGTTCAGATCTGAGGTGAAAATAAATACCATTTGCACATACGCCTTGCCCTGCCTGTTGGGGACAGTGGACTATATGGTTGTGGGCTTGTTGTCAGCACAGCAAAGTGGACAGCCTGGCAGACATTAGTGGGACTGGCTGGCTCTCCAGCAGTGAGACAGTTTTGAATTTGGAGCCCTGCTGCTTATTAAGCCTGCGGCTGTACTGCAAGGACAGAAAGGGAACATCCATCCTTATGTACAAGGACTGGGAACAGCAAAGACTTCAGGTATAAATAACATCAGCAAGCAGTACAGAAAATGCTGGGTTTTCTTTGATGCATAATTACATAAGAATGACAAGAGACAAGATGCACCACAAAGTAAAAGTAAAGCCTTTGCCAATAGAAGTCATTGTCACCATGATGACCATGCTCTTTCAACACACTGGTATGCTTGTAAAGCTAGATGTCTTCTGATGCCTATTATTCTGCTACCACCTGGTCTTGCTTTTTTCCCTTAATGCAAATATTTATGCATTTCTTAATCTTTTTCAGACTAAAAAGAAAAAATCACAGCATGTCAGTGTAATAAGAGAGGGTCCATATGATCGCCAGCATGGATGGAAAAAGTTCTGTGAGAGTCTCAAGTGCTCTTAAGAAAGATTGTTTTACTTCCTTTTATTTAGACCAGGATAGACTTCACATCTGTTACTCTGTAGCAACAATTCTATTTATTTCAATGGGGCAAGATTAGCTCTTGCTTGTGCTGAACAATAAAATACGTAATCTCATTTTGCTTAGCATCCTTCTTTCTTTGTGTGCTTTATTGTGTACAATCTCACACACGGAAAACCATGCTGGTAATACTGCAACACAATTAAATTTGTCATCTGCCATCTCTGATTACTAGAGCTTAACAATCAATCTGAGGGGTTTAGTTTTGGTTTTTTTGAAGATAGGCTGCACAAGGTCAGTTACCCGAAGGAATGAAAGTGCAGGAAAAAAATGCTGTTGTGAAAAAAACAGTTCCTGGAAATGCTTTTGTTGAAAATATAGTCTCATATAAAAGGTAAGATCTAGGGACCTGATCTAATCTCCTGAAATGAACCTAAGATCCTCAAAGGACTTTCTGATGATATTACATAATCATGTACCCTTCTGATTTTTTGATGGCAGCAAAACCTCAGATAATCTTTAAAAATATTTGATATTAAATTTCATATACATTGTCCGGATAAGAAATTCCTTTTAATGAAAACACCAAGATTTAAAACACACAAAACCAAACTCTCTTCACATTAGTTTTCAAGTCAGATCTTTCAGAAATTGCCACAATTGAAGCAAGCTTACCCCAGTCAGCAGTGGTCAATTTGCTCCTTTGTAAGAGGCCCCATTTCAAATTGCTCCTTTGGACCAGAGTGTGTGTCATGGGCAGAGGAGCCCCAACATCCTGCCTATTTTTAGGTGTATGTATCTGGCTTATACCACAAACCTTGTCCTAGAACTGAGAAACCTTTGTAAGGTAAATACCAGCCAACTAAATCTATTTTTATAACAAAAAAAAATGGTTGCAAAGAATTGTCATCTTCTGACAAAATTCTCACAGCTGTAATTAATTCCACTTTTGGAAGACCTGAGTGCAGTTCCCATTTACATTATCAATTAATGTAATTTCTGCCTTACAGCTTTCGTTGTCCTGGCCTACCACACGCATCCAGCTATTATCACAGTGCAGTGAGTGTGAGGCCAACCTGGCTTCTCTGGAGCAGCAGTAACGTAATTATCATTCTGAATGACAAAGTAACTACCTTCCTATCTCTATATTTAATGACACAGCATTAGCTGTGAGTCCTTGTCACCCCTAAAGAGAGACACATATAAGAAGTGCCTGTATTTCATAGATAAAATTGAGACTTTCCAAAGCTTCATTAGCACTGACATATTGTCTATGTTGCACAACAGCATAGAGATGCCTAATCTGCTTCTAAGTGAGACACCTTAAGTACTACAAGGAGTATCGTGCTGTGCTTAATATTTGGATAATGTACATAGCTAAGCTGACTTCAATGTTTGTAGTACTCAAGCTGACAGCTCATTTAGGGGATGCCACGCAGCTCAGCACAACAGGTAGTCATACCTTTGCTTCAAAGAGAAAATGAACATTCCAGTTGTATAAACAACCAGAAAACTCTTTAGGGAAACTGTTTGTAAAACTCCAATATGATCTCCAACAGTTAAAAAGTGCCCAGGATAGCAGAGGTAATGTCTGCAGTATAAATCTGGTCAATGAGTCGGTGGTACTTGCAGCTCTGCCTGCTACAGACTTTGCCAAATGCATGCCTGGGGCATGTAACTTTCAAAAATTGGATCTCAAATGCAAATGTTTTCTTAGTGTTTTGTTTAGGAGGCTGTGATGACAACTGATAAACAGGATGTTTTATTCAGAAGTGGAGAATTTATCTTCTTGTCATGTCAGATTATTTTTACTTTAAGAACAAGATTTGTCACGACAGATTATTTTTACTTAAAGAACAAGATTTGTCACCCTGTGAACTCAATTTGGAGTAAAAATGGAGACTTTTCATTTACTATTTCATTTGTGGAATTACAGTTCCTTTGTATTCCACAGCTTTTTCCCTATTCCATTTCTATTATTTCTTCTAGCACACTTAGCTTCTAAATCTAAAGCAAATTAACTTCAAACACTGATTTGTTCTTGAATTTTTCTTTTTCTCACAGACTACTTGCTGAGTCACGGCCCTTTAAGATCTAAGTAAGTCCAGCAAAAGAACTGCTCAGAGAAAGAAAAAGCATATTCTAGTTTGTGTGAATTAAAAAAACCTTTCCATTCCACATATTCCTGTCTTAACCAGGTCATCAGGTGACATTTGGTGTAGTTCAGTTTAGTTTCATTTCTGACAGTGGCCTGGGGAAAAGCTGCTAGGATTAGCCTACTTGACACAGCCTTCCAGCACAGGAAGAATCTCTTATTTAGCTTGTTTAAAATAAATAAATAAATAAATAAATAAATAAATACATAAATAAAGGCTTTGTGGTTCAGTATACCTTAAAACAATCCGAACATAGACCTGCAGGGAGCAGCTTGGCTGTAGTGCCTGGCTGGGAGCTGATGGGGGAGGTATCTGTTCCCAAGAACCTCACCTGTTTGCTGGTTGTTACAGCCCCAGCAGCCAGGAACAGGGGAACAATTAAAACAACCTCAGCAAACAAGGCAAACAGTGCTTTCCCACAGCAGAGTGCCACCTGCATCTTAGGGCCAAGAATGTGTTGTAAAGATGCTGAAGGTCGCCATCCTCCTGGCAGTCTTTCCCTTCTTTCAGCTACAGGATGTTTTTGGAGAAGCTTCTGGGGAAAATGCCAAAATGTGATTATTTGTACCCTTCCTCACTGCCCTTCAGTGCAAACCACAGCATTTTCCAAGACCTGCATGCCTGTTTGCTGAGCTATTTTTCTGACTGTCTCTTTCTTCTTTTCCTCACTCATCAGTTCAAGTTTAAAAACGCAACTCATTCTTGTTGCGTGAGTGAGTGGAGTCTTTCTCCACTCACATTCCAGACCTTGGTTGGCACTTGTGAGGAGGTGAGGACATGAAGTGGCATTAGTTGTCTGCCTGCAGCTGAATAATCTGAATCAGAAATCCTCCCTCTTATGCTCATCTGCCCCATCTTCACCCCCTGGCCCACTACAGCAATGGTAGAGGTCACTTTTGTCATCTTTGCTGTATAGTTTTGCCTTACTGGAGATACTTTTGTTCTAAGATATTCCATATGCTCCCCTGGCTTTATCCCTACTTCCATCACCTTCCTTAACTGGCTTCAGTTCAGCCCATAGATTTGCATACACCTCCCCAGGCATTGTTCTGGCACTGACCAGCCATGCCATGGCACGCTGAGATAACCACTGCTAATGCCCAGGGATTCAGCTAGGCAGAAAATGGAGTGGGATAAATGTTGACAGTCTCACAGGCAGCTTCTAGGTATTAGGAATGAACAGGAAGAGGTAGAAAGGAGAGCAAACATGAGCCAAAATATTACCAGAGCAAGACCATGTGCCAGTCTCCAGCATGTTGCATGGAAGAGTCTAAAGAGGTGAGAGGTGCACTTGGCAGAGTCCCAAAGCCCAGGGACCTCATGAGGTGAGCTGGAAGGGAGCATAGGAGCTGGGGCCAAACACAGAGAGTCAGCCCAGCCCACTGCTGAAGCATTTCTCTGGTACTGTAGTTGGATGCTGTAGAACAGATTTGTTAGAGAACAATAATTCATGTCTCCTTTCACATTTTGAGAAGTTGGTTGTGCTTTACCATCTCTGCTAATCCAATTAATCTCATTTGGTCCTTATGATATCACCCATGAATGTGTTTATATGCTATCTCTATTTCATTCTCATCTATCACTAAAACTCCACATCCTCAGTATTCAGTTCAGCCAACATGAATCACACCATATCCTCTGGCAGATACTATTGGGTCTGCTGTAGCAAAATAATGTTTTTGGAAGAATACAGAAGACTCAATTTATAAAGCATTTCTGTGGTATGTCTGTGTTGATACAAAATGACTGAGGACTCAGTATAAGAAATTGCAGCAGTCGCTTAACCTGAAAACACCTCTGCCTCCCCTCTACATTTAAAGTACTGATTTTTAGCTATACTGATATATTTCCACATCAGAGTCACAGAAAAAGATAATTTTAAACAAAGAAAAAGAATAAAATAAATTCTCTAAGATGCCTAGTATGAACGAAATCACATTTCAGAAAAGCAGCACAAAAATTTGAACCAGTACATTGCAAAGGAGATAGCTTGTGAAATGTCTTGCCATCAAAGCAAGCACAGCACAATTTTAATAGCATAATGAAAAGGATTCTCTGCAGCAGCTTAGATGTAACCCCAAGAGAGGGCTGTTGTTATATGCTGCTGCCTTGTAAACACCACACTAAGTCAGACAGGAAATGTCCAGGCCTTAAACAATGACATGACAAGATACAGGTGATTAGACAGATACGGGGCAGACAGGATGGGTTTTCTACATTTCCACCTGGGATCTTGGAGCAAGAATAGAAACATTCCACAGAATGTCAACAATGCTGGTTAAATTTTGTGTGTTTCATCTCAAGAACAACTGGAAAGAGACTTCAGCTCTGTTTTTTTCATTTAGGTAACAAAATTGCCATAATGTACATATTCATCTAGTTATTAAAAAATATTTCTATTAACAAAGGAGCTGGGGACACACTGAACATCATGACAATACAATGTGTATAGTTTTAAATCTGTCTCATTCTAAATTCTTCTTTTTCATACATATTGAGTTTTTCACTAGCTACCTAGATCTATAGATACAAGATGGAAAGAGCCTGTTTCAAAGCTATGAACAATGTTTAAAAGACTGCTAAAACTCAGGCAGGATCCAGCCCTGGAATCAGATACTCAGCATCTGAATGAGGTTCTTCAGCTCCTCATAGGCTGTCTCATGCAAAATCAGTATACTGTAAATTTCTAAGAGATGGTAGTCTTAGCATCCAAAACCTAATAGAAATGTCTTATTAGGACAGACAAATCAATGTGTAGAAAAAAACTTGAAAAATATATTCATTATGAAGTGAATGTTGTTTTTAAAAAAAATCCTTTCTAAATATTTAGCTTTAGTGACAAAGTGCATTGACATTTTGATGAATAAGTTATTTTAAAGCAAGATCGTATTTATTAATAATTACAATAGCTTTTGAGGTGCCCTTCATTATATGTGAGCTCATAACTTTTATTGCACAGAGAAAAGAATCTCTGGCTTTTATGTATCACACAGATGTGAGTATGAAAAAACTGTGCTGAAACTTCTGAAATTCATTCAGACTTCCAGTGCTGTAAATTAGAGAAGAATTCAGGGAAGAAAAATGTGAAAGCCTTAAGCCTCTGAACTTTTATACAGTGTATAGTTTGGTCATTGATCAAAGCAATAGAGGTAAAAGGAGGAGCTGCAAGAGTGCCAGTGGGTGGGTCAGTGACTGCACTTTCTGTTGTGCTCTGACTGCTTCTATGCACTCTCTCTGAACATGCTTACCAGTGCAACCTCCTGTCTGCAGTATTACTCAGGGAATTGACTGACATATAAGGAAAATGAGCTTCAAGCCTATAAGCATTCATACTGGAAAACTGACATATGTTCAGAACAAAATAGAAGCTTGAATGGCTTGTAGCTTAGACACAAACCAGCATTGTGGCTATCTGATAGAGGCCCAGAATATATACTGTTATATCAAATACAGCATGATTATTTTTGAAACTGAATGCTTGAGAAAATTGCAGACTACTACTCATTTGTATAGAAGGAGATTAAATTCTACAATAAATGACTTTTTGTGTATTATTCCCTTAGATCTAAACAGTGATTTAGAACTTATTTTAAAAGGAAATTCAACAAAAATACTTACATAATCTATTGAAATCTCATGAGAGCAGAGGAAGTTGCAGCTATATTAATATTGTATATTCATTAAATGTAAGGACAGGACTGACAGCCCTAGAGAGAGATCTGCAATGAATAATTCTTTCAGAATTAAATGTGCAAATTAGAGCAATTAAACCATAAGCCACTCAGACACATTTCAAGGCTAAATGTTAATACCCTATAGGAATAAGAACAGACTGGCTTGCTGAAAGTGCACAAGTTTTACTTCGGAGTTTCTCAGTTTGTACATCGCATAGGCTACAGCCCAAAGCTGACTGTTCTGTGCATAACATCCTCTCCCATGTGACTAGGTAGGGGCCTTTTCTTTAGCCACTTCTGTTAAATAAGGCTAGATAACTTCAAGAGAGGACTAAGACATTTCTTAAAGCTAGATGTGAAGAGATACAATTTCCTTTTGTTCTTCCTCTTCTCCTCATCCATCCTTATAGCCTATCAGATTACTCCCTATTGCCCTAGATGTTCCTCAAAGTAGTTCAGTAAGCTTCTGCCCTGCTTGCCTGATTTCCTATCTGGTTTTGACATTCACTTCTTAATTACAGTCTCCAGATTCTCTTTTCCATTATTGTATCTATAGCCAAAGTCATAAAGTGCAGTAGCAGTTAAGAGGGCTCAGTTTCACAATGGCAGTGCTCAGATTGCTCACAGTAATGAAGAGCCTGATCTGCTGTAGAAGAAGTTGGAAATAAGTGTTATGTACCACCAAACTAATTTTTCAAAGGCAAATAACAACAACTTGAAAATTATGGGATGCATATTAAAATAGAAAAAAGAGGAAATCAAACTTAAGGTGATTTTCACTCTGCTATTTCTCTTTAATGAAGCCACAGTTGCTACTTAGCATTACTGTCTGAAACTTATACTGAAACACAACTTATTTAGATAAAAGTCATAATGGCCCTAGTTACCTAGAAATTAACAAAAAGTTTTAGTGGTACTACAAACTATTAATTAGCATGAGTGGAATAATGAACTTTCTGATTTTTCTGATTTTTTTACTTACTGCTTTATATCTTTGTAGAGGGCAAGTAGAGCATAGCAATATGGAATAATAATTATTAATTTCTTTGCACTTTCATAGATAACTCCATTACTCTTCCCTTGAAAAGAATACACTGTGGTCTGCTCTGGCCCGGGAAAGTAAGACTGCCAATGATTTTCTGTTTCATCCTAGTAACTGTTTAACTGACCAATATAGCAATATGTAGCAAAATAAAACCCACACAATTTCTACAATTGCAAATGGAAAATTACCAAGTAAATTTTAATTTGAAGAGCTAAGGTAAGATGTGACTTCAACAGAATCACAATTTTAAAAATCAGAAGTTTTCCTGCTTACTTTTGTTCTGCTTACTTTACTGCCAGTATAACTAGCAAAAGTGGGCATAAAGGTCAGTCAATATGCTGGGGAAGTATCAGTGATCTTTTGTTCTACTCTTTTCTATGTCTTGACGAATTACAGGTGCTAAACCAAAGAACAGGAGCCATTATAAATATTATGGTGCATTCCCAGGACATAATTTTCATAAACTTTTTGAGCCAGATTAATAGAAAGATTAAGGAAACAGCCTGTATGTCCTATTGGAATACTGTGATTTGAGTGGCCTTTCAATCGAAAAACCACAAAGGGATAGTTTTGGATAAAACACATGAGATGTAGGTTTTTTATTTGCAGGCCACATCCATGAGTCTGGAGATCCACTCATCCTCCACTGAGTTCAATAAAATGAATCCCATCTACATCAGCGAGTTTTTACTCTATATTCCTTGCAAACCTGCTTTCTTTATTGTGAGCTTATAATTTTCAATATTCATGTTTTCTCTGCCTTTTTTCCCATCCAGCCTTCTACTTTTGAAACTGTATGTGCCATCCATTCTCTGGCTCTACTGGAAAGCTCTCTCTTGATACATCCTATTATAATGTTTGCTTTTTTCATACCACATCACATTTATGATGGTTGATTATCTTGTGATAAGCTCATATATCTTAATCCTTTTCTGTTTGCTGTTTCCAGCTAACAAGCTTCTCCCACTTACAGCAAAAATGTTTATTCTTAAATTCATAATTTCAATTATTTTTGCCCTCTAGGTCATCTAGCTCTTGCATTAGGATACCCTGAATTTTATCTATATTCCCAGTTATCTTGCACCTTGTGTCATCAGCCAACTTTATTCCCTTATTTCTAGCAGGGCCAGGGTCATTAATGAAAACAGTAAATGTGCTGGGTCACTGCAGAATTCTGTATCACAATGATTTTTATCCTGCTATGCTGTCAGCCTTAATTCCTTGAGAAATACTGACAGCTACTTCCTCCAGTCCACAAGCTGCATTTTCTTTTTGTGAGTGGAACTGGTCAGAAGGTACCAGAGTCTTGGTTGGGTGCTTTACCAGAACTAGATATCACAGAAGCAAAACAGAGAGTCTGATTTGGCTCACAAGTTCTGCATTTTTAATTCAAATGAAGGAAAGTGTGTTTGTTTCAAGCATACCTGATTATTTGCCATCCCTTGCTTTTGATGCTAAATGATACAAGCCTTTTTTCTTTATGACAGTCAGAAGCACTGACTTCATATAAAGATTGACCTTTACTTCATTACTGATGATAAGCGAGCTCTGAATGTGTATTTGCTTAGCTCACAGATACCCACGGGGACTTCGTACAAAAATAGACTGTGGCTCTGGAAATTGCACAGGAAGAAATGAAAAGTCTAACTCAAGGTGTTTTGAATTCACTTGCTAATCTCCAGCGGGAGGAACCCCTCTCATCTCTAGCGGATAGGGAATCAAAGACAGTTCTTCACTTTGTATATGAGAAGGTAATAAAAGCTGATTAATCCAGCGTGAAAGCTCTAAAATATTCAGGAAAAAAAAAAAATAATATTGGGTGGGAAACTTAACAAAACACTTCAAAATGGAAAATATAATTATATTTTAAAACATGTCAGTTTTGTCAAAACTAATTTCTTGTTGAAAAAAGAAAAAATACTCTTCAAATGTTCTGGGTTTTACCATTCCAGAATGGAATATCTTAACCTTTCTACTTTGAAACAGGTTTTTAAAAAATTTTAAAAACACATATATTGTAAAATATTGACTACTCATTTTGACCGGTTTTACAGCTTATCTCAGTTTAGGAAGAACTGATTTATGACAGAGTCAGATTTCACTGATTAATCTTGTTTTTCTATAGATGCACACTAAATCTCTCTTTCTTGTGTATGGGATAAATTAGATTCTTCTTCTGTACTGATAAATTAGAGTCTTTTTTTCTGCTCACCTTAGCAAATGCCTTTTGGTCATTGTTCCACCCAAAAGCCAATTCCTGAAGCATTTCTGAGGTCTGGGGCTGGAGGTAGTTCTGGCTACTACTGAGCTTTGGAGCCCGTGGTCTCCCACTGGCTTGTTATCTGCTACCCAAGGAACCAACTCTTCAGATCTCCCACTGTAACTGTATCTATAAGCACTCAGCCTGGTTCCACAAGAAATGTTTGTAGGAGAGTAGAAGTAAAGCCAGAAAGGTCTAAATTCATCACAAAACTGAAGGGTTTAGCACACACTGTCCCTCTTGTAATGCAGTTCAGGTCCTGTTACTAAACAGTGATTGATAAAAGCATATAAAAAATTCCTCTGCTCTTTAGTATGAAGCTTCAGAGCTCTCAGTGAAAAGCACAAAGTCACTGCCTGATGCCACCATGAACGGTGGAAATTGTGTACAGCCACACTTGGAGGAATTAAATTAAAAAGTTGACATGCTGCATCCTTCTATGCAGCCAGTAGAAAATAGGCTGTTAGTAGAAAGGACAGGCTGGAAATGATAAAGTCAGTCATAAGTAAAAGTGTTTTAAATGAAATTGAAGTGTAGAGGCATCAGAGCACCAGCGTTTGTAAAAGGCAGACACCTTTCTGAAACTGGCGCTGCCATAAGGAGACACTTAATGAGAATTCACTACCATACTGAATTCAGTGCTGGTCCGGTTTACTGCCATGTTAGGAACATGCATCCTTTTGCTTACTCTGAATTTAAACAGGTATTTTATATCAGTTATGTTGCAATGGTCCAAATCATTTAAAAGAAAGATTAAGATCTGGGGCACAAATTGTTTTATGTTATCAGAAAGGGATTTGCAATATTATATGTTTGTTTTCATTTTCCTTAAGGTCAAAACCTATATCTAAAAATATCCTTTTTTTGAAGCACAGTTTTGGAGTGAGGCATGAACTCCTTGTTGGATATCTGTACCCTAGAGTATGTAGGAAGTCAAATTAGATAATAAAAAGGTCTCTTTGAGCTGTAGGAAGTCTTAAAACTGTCAGAATTGCTCTACGGTGCCACCTAATGACACAGAGAGGTTCACAGGAGATTTCATTCTCAAGCCTCATAGTAGTATGCAGTTCTGCAGTACACAAAAATCAATACTTTATGGATTCTACAAATGTCTTTAAAACATGTTTCTACTCTAAAACATATGCAACCATTTCCATCTTATTCAAATAAAAGAAACCTTAGGTATCTACTATGTGCATGCTAAACAAGCTATTAGTACTTCATCTTCCTGTTGCGTACCTGCAAAGCTATAGAAGTTCTTTGGCAGCAGGGAAATCAGAAAATCCTCTTTAAGATATAGAACATATTTTAGCATATGGGAAGGAAGGCTTGTAATAAAATACTGGTAAGAATACTCTGTGTGAAGGAAAAAAAGCAGATCTTTTGTAACCTTTCTCAGGGATGCAGAAATTTGTCATATTGAAAGACAGATGCTTTCCATTAAAACTGTCAACCCTGGGTATTTCCCTAGTTAACCTTGCTGGGAAATGTGTCATGGTGCCTCAGAGACTACTTTCAGGCTATAGCAGATAACCAGGGTAATTTTCAGATGCTTGTGTTTGGTATTGTACACCATCAGCTATCAGTACTACCATCACCTGAGGAAACTGAATGACTTGAAAATGTTTCTGAGTTAATTTGGTTATTTGCCTGGCTTCCTCTGGGTTCTACAGACTTCTTGACCACAAGAGAATATTTTTGTCACCAAACTGGTCTTCCTGCATAGCATATAGTGTGCTGGAATTTATGCTGAACTGTGAGTGCATCCTTTAGAAAAAGTCTAGGAGTGGATTCAAGCTTTCTGTGGTGTTCAGCTGTTTGAAACTGTTTCAGCTCACAAAGACCATGTCTAAGGAGCAGCTGCTGTGAGGTCCTGCATTGACCAGCTCCTGTCACTGCACTACTCCTCTATTGTATTTTTCATTTTCTGATTTGTGTGTGCTTCTTGATGTGGCCTCCTTGCCTGGTCAGGGCTGTGGGCCAGTGCTCTTGCTGGACTCAGGAGGGCTGATTCTCTGGAACACAACAACCATGTTGGAGATCCCTGAACTAGCTTCCAGAAATTGGGTATATCTGCATGATGCAGCAGGGCATCCATCAGAGCCATCAGCAGCTGCCCCGAGGTCAGAATTGCCATGTTATTGTGTGGCTCTGTATCGGGGCCACTTCCACAGCAGCTTATTCAGTAATAGTTGGTCTAATTCCAGCATGACCCTGGGGGACCCTTGTGTTTCAACCCCTGTAGACAGTGATGTACTTATGATAGCATTTTGCTGGCATAATTAGATGCCACCTTGAAAATCTCTGAGAGCAAAATATTCTCTGCCAGCTAGTCATCTGATTAAATGGAATTGTTAAACTAGTTAGAGCACTTAGAGGATAATAAGGTGGTAAATGAAGAGCTTAAATATGTTTGTCAAAAACAAACACTGCCAAACCAGTTTCTTTCTTCATAGAATAAATAGCTTAGCAGGAAAGGTAACAGTAGCAGACATTATATATGTGGAACTAAGAAGAGGTGCTGAAAATTCAGTAAAGGGGTCTGAATTGAATAGTTGTAAAACAGATGCACAGAGAACAATTTGTAGCTGAATTTGATGTCGAACTGGAAGACTGTCTCATGTGAGGCTCCACAAAGGTCTAAACTGGACTCACAACTGGTTGATATTTTCATCAGCAACTTGGATAATGAAATGCAGAATATGACTTATAAAGATTTTAGCTGACACTAAGCCCTGAAAAGAGTTTGGAGAACAGGTTCAACATTCAGGTGATGAGAATTCACATGGCTCAAAAGCAGCTGGATAGATGTAAAGTACTCCACTGAGAAACAAAATGCTCATGAAAATCAGCAGATGTTAGAACCAGATGCATGGTTCTATGCTGGTACTCTGAAATCAGGAAAATTCTGCCCAAGTAACCTGCTCAGCTGGTTACACAGACCATGTTTGAATTATTGGACACATTATGTGTACCACATTTGGTATACCTCCAGGTGAAGGAAGCAGCAATAAAATGCTTGTTCCGTGTGAAGAATGAAGTCATAGCCTCATGTGTTTAGATATCCTCCCAATATTTTGTTAGTTCAGTTTTGACAGAATCTAGGTGAGAATCTAAGTCAAACATCTCATCTGTTGCTAATTCCTTTCTGCTATAGCTGTTAGAATGGCAATTCTCATTCACTTTCAGTCTGATAATTGCTGCAAAGAAAAAAAAAAGGAAGAAAAATAATTTTTAAAAATTATTCATAATACTTTTTCCAGTGATTTTTTTCTATTACTATTGTTTTAGTTCAAGGTCTTGTGAAAAGTTACTATGAGTTGTCAGAATTTGTTACTCAACAGATTCAGTCATTAGTAAGTTCAAAGTTACTTGCTTCTTAGTCACTTCTTATGTTGGTGAATGAGAAGAACTTGTTAATTCCTATGTATCAAAAGAAGCGTTTCCCAAGCGCCAATCATTTGCATAGGCACAGTAACTATAGGGTGCATTAGGATTACACAAGATCAACCACATGTAAGTAGAATCGAAGGTTTCAGATCCTCAATTAATTTTACCTTCTTCAGGGGCTCACTGTGTGGTAGCTTCTGGCTGAACAAGAAAAGAGAGGAGGATTTGATTAATCTGACCTAATTTGCATATGCTCTCTAACATGAGCACTGTACACTTGACTCAAATGAGACCAGTTTGGTCTCTGTTGGTGTGGTGGGTTCACCCTGGTTGGATGCCAGA
>NW_010328426.1:0-814 GCF_000700745.2 Antrostomus carolinensis
GCTTCCGCCGGGAGGGCTGGGGGGGGGGACACACAGCTCGTTAATCCCCCTCCTTAATTAGAGCTTAATCCCAGTGTTAATCTCTTCCTTAATCCCAGGTTTAATCCCCTTAATTACCACTTAATCCCAGTCTTAATCCTATTCTTAATCCCAGTGTTAATCTCTTCCTTAATCCCAGGTTTAATCCCCTTAATTACCACTTAATCCCAGTCTTAATCCTATTCTTAATCCCAGTGTTAATCTCTTCCTTAATCCCAGGTTTAATCCCCTTAATTACCACTTAATCCCAGTCTTAATCCTATTCTTAATCCCAGTGTTAATCCCCTCCTTAATCCCAGGGCTAATCCCATCTTTAATTAATTATCTCTTAATCCCAATGTTAATTCTCCTCTTAATTAATTATTTCTTAATCTCAATGTTAACACCTTCAATTGCCCCTTAATCCCAGTTAATCCCCACCTTAATTATCCCTCAATCCCACTGTTAATCCCCTCAATTAATCCCATCGTTAACCCTCTATTTAATTATCTCTCAATCCCACTGTTAATGCTCTCCTTAATTAATTAGCCCTTAATCCCACTGTTAATCCCCTCCTCAATTAATTACTCCTTAACCCCACTGTTAATCCCCTCCTTAATTAGTTACCCCTTAATCCCAGTACTAATCCCCTCCTTAATCCCAGGGCTAACCCCCTCCTTAATTAATTATTTCTTAATCCCAATGTTAAACTCCTTAATTAATTACTCCTTAATCCCAAAGTTAATCCTCTTAATTAATTGTCCCTTAATCCCAATGTTAACTCTCTCCTTAATTA
>NW_010328427.1:0-18250 GCF_000700745.2 Antrostomus carolinensis
CTGGGCCCGCCCCCCGCAGCGGTGCCGGGTGTGGGTTATGAACCTGCGTGTGGGGATGGTTCGGTACAAAGGGGCAGAAACCCCAAAGCCGGTGACCGGTCCCTCAGGCTGCTGTGGCCGGTCCCTCAGGCTGCTGTGGCCCGGCCAGCCCGCTCCCGGAGATAACCCCGCAGCGGTGTCACTCGGCCTGGCAGTGCAGGGCGGTTCCATCACAGCCCACATCTATCTCCCCTGCATCCGAATACTAGCGGGTGAAAATGAAGGCTTGAGATTTTCTGAGTGCCTTTGGTCCCTGTTAAAGCCGAAACACTTTAATCTTTGTTTCATAAGACCCTAAATAGAATAGGAGTTGATGCAGGATTTCTGAAATGAGGCCATTAAACTGAAATGATCTCTTCAGCCGTGACTGTTACAACAGAAGAGGTTGATTTTTATGCTGCTCCCCTTTATTATCCTAAATAAATGGAACATTTTTCAATATTTGGGTTGAGTGTCACTGATGTGAATGTGTTTTGTTAAAGGCACAATTCAGCTGTGTAGCTTTGGCAGCCACTTACCATAACGATGGAGAAGGTAAAGAGAAATAGTTCTTTTGTGCTGAATATGTGCTAGGACAAAGTAACCTCCGTTAAGAACCCAGGTACATGTCACCACTCAAAACGAGGATATTTGTGAAGAAAGGGGCATTTCCAAGCAAAAATGGTTACATGTGGTATGAGAAGAGGTGCAGGAAAAACATGATGGAAATAAGGTGTGGGAAGCCAAGGCAACAGTCTGAACAAGTTTGAAAATTTAAATTCAGGGAAATCTAGAGTGATTCTTGTGAGAAGTGGTGGCTAAAAAGAAGTGAACTAGCAAAAAAAACCCAAAAAACAAAACAACACACCAAACAGATTTTCTTGAACAAAATAAATGGATTTTTTTGAACAAAATATGGCTCAAACAGAAAGAAGAGCTTTTATAAAGTTTATGTACAAATAAGTTTGCAACAAAAGCGCCTAGCTTTATTACCATTCTTTCCTCTTAAACAAACCTTGACTAAATGGTGATGTATAAAAGAGCGGTGCTCTTGTCAAGCATGAAATACAGAGTTCTAAGAAATGGAGATGGTGTTCGTGTGACTAAATAACTGAGAACTCTGAGGTGCTCATCAGAATTTAAAACAAAAGCTTGAAGGAATTTAAGCAGCATCTTCTGGATGGAAGGGTTTTTACAAAATGCATGACAAAATGCTGAGGTTGGGAAGTTGAGGTGCAACCCTTCTTGTCAGGAAGGGCAGGATGGTCACACAGCAAGAGCTGTCTTGCGGTTCCAGGGTCAGAGCTAACTCTTACATCCTGTATTGTGCTGCCATATGCTAATGCTCTATCCAGGATCTTTTATTATCTTGTAAATGACACATATTTGTCTTACTAGAGAGACACTTACAAGTGGCACCCTCCAGCCTACAGCAGAGAGTACAAAGAGAATAGGAACTTCTGAATAATCAACATTTTCTTCTTTTATGTTGCTTTTGCAAACAGTAGTAAACAGATTAGGGGAGGAACATGGGTGGCAGAAGGTGTAAAAAGAGCAGAATCAGCTGTCTTGGCTGATGTGTGTCTCCATGTGTCTTTAACCTTTTTGTGTCTTCAGATGGAGACAGATGCCTTCCAGTGGCAGGCAGTCAGCCTGGACCCCAAGCACTGTCATCTCAGCAGTCCTTCAGGAGCTGTTGGCACCTGTGTGTTGTGCAGTCCAAAGAATGTTTAAAAGATTCAATCCTTATAGTGGCTCATATTAAGCTATGTCACGAATATGACTGTCTCCAGCCTGACTAACTGGCTACTGAGTATTTCCCATCGTTGTCCTCCTCAGAAAATCAAACTGAAACTGAATCCTTTTCCCAGTAGTCTCTGTGTCTGTGTGGCTTTTTTTACCCCTAATACTAGTGGAGGTGGTGTGGTTTGAAAGCTAACTGCTTGTGAATGGTCAGTCACTCTAGCAGAAGGTTCCTGTCCAGAGTCTGATGAATGTCTTCTCATTTTAATATGCAATTATAGGAAGCTTTTTGATAATTTTATCTCCTGTCAGCCATGGCATGCGCCTTCTAGGACTTGTGCATCTCACATCTTTGCAATATAACTTCAAACAAGTTAAGATTTCTTTAAAGGAAAGTAGGTCAGGCAGATATAAAACAACAGTGTAAAATACACCTGGGAGCAATGAACGCTGTTCTAATAAACATAAACCAGCGATCTCTTTGTTAAAGGATGGGACTAACACTTAGGAGATCACAAGTTCTGGTCTTGGCTCTGTCAGAGATTCACTGCAGCACATTAAGTACACCACCTCAGTTTGCTTTGACTCAGATCTTCCCCTGGTAGTCAGAGCTGGAAGTGTCAAACCCTTCATGTTTACAGACCATGAGTGATGCTCAGTTCTGAGGTGCTGTGGCATTATCTATTGTGGTTGTATTGATACTGCTGACAAGCTTTATGTGGGTGACATGAGATATTAGTGTTCTGTATTTGTGTGCCACTAGAGTTTTAAAACAATTATTTTCCTCTCCTTTTTTTTAGTATTACACTGACACATCACCAAAATGAGTGCAAAGGAAGACCAAAGAGATCCAGCAGATACGGGTGATTTAACGGAAAGTGGAGAGTATGAGGATGACTTTGAAAAAGACCTTGAATGGCTGATTAATGAAGAAGAAAAAGAAAACCTTGGTGAAAGAGAGGTATCTGTTAAATTAAATGCTAGTTGTCTTATTTAGAAGACAAAATTGAGTAATCTCTGCAATCATAAGGACAAAATTCAGTATCGTTTGAAACGTGTCGGTATGTTCACTGAATATTGACAAGGAAGGTTATTTGGAATTACAGCACAGAATAATTCAGTGAACACGTCCTGTTTTTACGCTGTCACTGGTCGCTTTACTGCACAAGCCCCGGCTAGTTAAACTTTGTGCAGATGTGAACATGGAGAAACTGCGAGAGAGTTGTTAGTGCCAAAAAAGCTAGTAGTTATGACATGCACTATTTGACAGCCTGTTGTAGAATTAGGGTAGTTAGTACTGCTCTTGTCTCTCACTATTTCTTTTCTCTTTCTCTGGTACTGTTCTTTGTTGGGAGAATAGACAAGTTTATTTTAATTTTTTTAGAATCCTGAAAAAAATGAAGAGGATGTTGAAGTACAAATTCTTAAAATTGCGGACAACTTTGAGGAAGACAATGATGAAATGGAAGAAAATCTAGATCAGCTTTCAGAGGCGGATGTAGATGTGAAAGTGAGACCCTCCAGTGAAGAAAGTTTGGAAATCAGGTCTGATATTAAACAGGGGGACCGTGTATCTGATACTGATAGTGAAAGCTCTAGCCAGGAATCCAAGCTGGAAAACCAGCAGGAACTAGATGAGGAAGAGGATGAAGAAATAAAGCGTTACATCTTGGAAAAGATTGAAGAAGCCAACAAACTGCTGGAGAATCAGGCTCCTGTGGATCAGAACAGAGAACGGAAATTAAAATTTAAGGATAAGTTAGTGGATCTTGAAGTTCCTCCTCTAGAAGATGCTGAAGTTTGTAAAACTGACCTTGCAAGAGAAGATGATGTTTCAAATAGCCTATCTCGGTTGCATATTTCTAATGAAATGGGAGAGGGAAGCACATCACATTCACCACTTGCTGACAAGGATGAGGAAAAGAAGGATGGTAAAATCCTAGTGGAAAAAGATGGGAAGTTTGAACTCTTAAGTTTACGTGATATTGAAAGCCAGGGCTTTTTGCCCCCAATAAGTGTTTCTTTTACTGATATTGAAACTCAACACGCGTCTCCAAAATCTTCACACTACGATCCTTTTGGCACTGGCTCTGGAATGAAGGAAGTACCTCCAGTAAGACCAGGAGCACATTCTTTTTCTCCTGGTAGAGAAGAGTCTGTGTATTTCCCTAAGCCTCCATCTAACCCTAAGCGTCGTCCAAATTCTGCTATCAATGCTGCAAGAGGTCTGGGAAAAAGGAAGACTCCGCAGAGGGCACAGTCTGCAAATGTGCCCGTGAGAAACTCCACTTACTGTCTTTCTCCCAGACAAAAAGAATTGCGGAAGCAGCTGGAACAAAGGAAGGAAAAACTGAGGAAAGAGGTAAAGATCTAGAGGCAACAATAGATCACAGTGACCATCTTGTTCCTCTGCTTCACAGAGACCACGTGTTCAGGGCATTTACCCCATTTTTCCATGATAAAAGAGGCAGCAGTAACAAGAATAGTAATAATTCTCCGGACTTTGTACAGAATCTCTCAAAACTCCTTTCCTTAAAAGAATAAAAAACCACAGAGTAGCATAGGATCATGCTCACAGGAGAAATTAAGTATTTATTTAATATACCTTCATATTGTGCTTGCTGTTTTTGCTTAGTGACTCTCTTTCTACCTAGGTTCCATTACAGGCCCACTGTGGACAGGAACCTAGCGCGTGGTATCGCATCTCTGCAGATTACACTGCAGTGCAGGAAGTTGACATTACCCACGGCACATTTGGGTGCTCATGAAGTATGAAATAGGCAGTTATCATCTGGGAGTGTTCAGTCATAAAATAAGATTTACACAGGAGAATGACTGTGAGAACTATGAACAAAGGTGGGGGGGTTGAACATGTATGGAAGATACAGCTGACTTGCCTGCACAAGATGCATGCAGGGGAAGTCACGTTGACTGATGATATAACTGGATGCTTTTTTTCCTGTAAAGGTTTTCCATGGGTGAGTGTTGTAGTAAGTTTTCTCCATGAATTTGTTGCAAAGTAGGTTTTTTTCCCCTTTTTCTGTTAATTTATAATACTTTTCCTTCTTATTTGGTTTTACCTGGGCACTACAAGGGGGACACAAAGAAGAAAATATTCCCAGTACTGAAGTTATTCTTCTTGTACCTAGAAAGGGCAGTCATTTAAAAGAAAAAAAATAATAAATTATATTTTAGAAAATCAAATCCATATCTTATATATTACTGGGAAAAAAAACCCTTTTAATTCTCTCTCAGTTCCTTATTTAGAAAAAAAAAAAAATATTCCTAGAGAGTCAGCCTCTCACAGCTATAACAGGAACTTCAGAAATCTTTACCAAAGATGTAAAAAACCTAGGTGTTTTTCTTCGCTTTGCATTATGATGATATAATTACAAAAAGGTAACTTACTGTGTATGTTGCTCTATAAAAAGCTCGTGAAGCATCTACCATTTTTCTGTGCCATGATGTTCTACCTAAGCTGGCTAAGTAGCTTCAAAGGTTGCTTTCTATCTGTGGAAATAGCTCTAGCCTGCTTTATTTGAAAAGTTTGCTGAGGCTTAGCTCCGTAACGAGGGATATGAAATGCGAAGAGTTACTGGTGCGTTTTCTTTGTACACACAAAACTAGATCTCTTGACACCATACTCTGCGTATTTAAAGTAAAAGGTAGTGTGGTAGAGGTAAGGAAGGTTATTTACCTAACAGTGTGTGCTAAATCTCTTCCTCTGTTGGCTGGCTTATGACAAGGTAAGAATGTATTACCTTATTTCTTCATTCTTGAATGGAGTTCTTTGATGGGTTTCACAGGCACGAAACATTTCTTGACATTACTGGAATCCATCTGCTTTATTTTGGTGGTGTTTCTTTCATTTCAGTAAATTGCACATTGTAAATTTGGAGGATAGTCTGAAAGTTGTGTTGGTGGGAGGAACATCATCTATTTGCAAGAAGAATAGATTTTTCAGAGTGTTGAAACGAGTGAGGATTATAGCTTTTGTGTCAAAGAGAGTCAAAACCTGATAAAATGTCCTCATCAGCTTTCTGAAGTGTTGTTTGAAAACTTTTCTCCTCCTTGCAAATACTTTTCCTTAGCTTAAATGTGATTAATAATTAAAAAAACCCACTTTTCTCAATGTTGTAAAAAACAGTTCATTTTGTAAACTTGAAAAAAGTGTTAAGCTATTAATACTCCTTAAGTAAATATGTGACAACTTCATGTCCAGAAAAAAATCCTTATTTATAAGGTAGTGACTGCAATCCATAGGTAGTTAAATATCCTTTAGGGTTTAGTGATCCATCAAGCCCGAGAGCTGCATTAATTTTTAAAATGCATCAATTTAAACTGATTTTAAAGCCAATCAGAGCTACTGGGCAGGCTTAATTTTAGAAGTCTTCACCTGTTGCTATTGAAATGTCTGTGAATTGAGTTGTGTCATGGAAATGGAGGGAATCACAAAAAGGGTTGGACTGAACCACATGAACCACAGAAGAGCTCAAACTCATTTCTTCCTAAAAGTAGTTCTGTTACGGTGCAGTCTTTGAGTATTCCTGTTTCACCAGTATTTTTGTGTCCTCTCATATAGTCCGAAGGGACTTATTTCTTGTCTATTGTGACAATAAAGGCCTTTGGAGATTAAGATGATTGTCTTAAAAACTAAGTTTACTCACTCTTAATTCCATTCAAGGAAGAAGAAAGGAAAAAGGAACAAGAAGAACAGAAGAGAAGAGAGAATGAGATGGTTTTTAAAGCTTGGTTACAGAAGAAGAAAGAACAAGTGCAAGAAGAAAAGCGAATTCGTCGTGCAAAGGAGCTAGAAGACCTGAACAGCAAAGTAAGATTTCCCTTATGCAGGACTGGGATCTATAGAGCTCTGGTTAGATAAAACCAAATGCAAAGCCTGTGTTCTTAGCCAAGCATATGGACATCTACAGTGATAGGAAATGCCTTTGTTACATTGTTTTCCGTGAAGATCAGTTGACTTGTGTGTTTAGTGTTGTTCTGCTTGGCAGGGCAGCTTGTGTCATAGAAGATGCATATATTAACTTAATCACTGTAAAATCACAGGAGATAAAATAACACTCCTTTTTATCAGGAGAATTACTTGACTGAACCCTGCAGTGAACAAGCAGCCAGAAAACCCTTTGAAGTGTATTCCTTACCATCAGAACTTGTTGGCAAGCGGTTAATGAACGTGACCTGACCAAAACCTGAAGATTCAGATGCTCTGTTGTGAATTTCCTCTGTCTTGCAGTGATGGGCTTGAAAAGCTAAATTCAGTATTTTTTAAAACATGCTACTTTGAATGCTTGCTCATGTATATATTCTGTGACAGATTAACATATGCTGTAGTTTGCTTCTAACATCCCATGTGATTAATACAAATATAAAGGTCAATATAAAATAAAATATAAAGGTCAATATAAAATCAAATATAAAATATAATATAAAGGTCATTTAATGAGAAGCCTCGTGTATATACGTCTTTTTTCTTTCTTTTTTTTTTTTTTTTTTTAAATAGGAGAGGAACAGGAATCCCGAAGAAGCCTTCAAGTTATGGCTTAAAAAAAAGCACCAAGAACACATGAAAGAAAAACAGATGGAGATGTTGAGACGCCAAGCTGAGGGAATTGCCTTTTTCCCAAGAACAGAGGAATGCAACAGAGCCTTTAAAGAGTGAGTAGGGTCATTCCTAGGGAATCATATTTGAAATTTTGTAGTCTACCAGCTTAAGACTGTAGTGATTTTATGGTACATCTTTACTGCTGAAGTCCTCATTGGTCTGGGGGGGTTTTTGTTTGCATGGATATGCCCTCATAAACTTGCACCCTAGCAAAAATGTCAGGTCCTTGATGTTGTTTGTTCACTGTTCTGAAATTGCTTGTCAGAACCTGAGCTGAAATAGTGAAATGCTTCTGCTGAAAAAGGCAGATCATTTCCTCTACCCCTTTTTGCCTGTTCTGCAACTGGCTTGGGTTGATTCAGTTCATTAAACGAGCAGAAAGTTAATCCAATAAAAGGATTTTTTTTTCCTCTCAAGTCCATGAGCTGAATCAGCTCAACAAAATGGGGAGGTAAAGGTGAGTGCAGCAGTAGGAGAACTGAGATGGAAAGTAGTGCCTCCCACGTTTGGGAGTAGCAGGCTTGTAGAGTGGCTCAGCCATGACACTCAACTTTATCCTACAGGACAAGGTGACTCTAGTTAAATGGGGGCAAGTCTCCTTTGAACAGGTGACGTAAAATGTTCAGTTGCAACTGTCAGTACTTCTAGTCCTCTTTCTCTCTCCACAGATGGCTAAAAAGAAAGAGAGAAGAAAAACGAGCAGAAGAACTGGCTGCTAAAGAGAGAGCAAGGCAGCTTAGATTAGAAGCCAGAAGGGCAAAGCAGATGCAGAACATCCGCTGCATTAGTTCAGAGACTAAATCCTTTCGCTTCACAGACCATTACAGTTGAAAGTCTGATGTAACCACAGAGTGCTTGGTGGCAACCCTCTTAATTTTTATGGCTTGATCATACAGCTACGGACTTTTTGTGGTGTTTTTAAAGCTTTCAAGTAAGTTGAACAATTCCTTTCACTGACAATGATTTTACTATCTATTTATTTGTAATTTTGTTGAAAAGCCTGCTTTTATATATAACTCAGGGATCTTCTTGGTTTGACCAAATCAAAATGAGTGCAAGATCAGTATGCAAAGGTGGCAAATACACATTCCTGTCTTTAAAAGGCACTTTATACTCAACTCCACCATGAATTCCTGGATGCAGGCTGTTATGTAAAATGTTGAATTTTTGCTGGATTATTAGTGCTGTTTGCTGCTGCTTGTGATGAAAACTGTACAAGGTGTTATGTTGTTGGAAAACGCTGTTTCTTGTACCACTTTCTGTTGATCTGTTGCCCAGCTGTTAAGTCTGTCTGGACCAGAGAACTTTTATTTTAGTTCAAGGCAAGTGGTTACTGGAAGGCTAACATGTACGTGTACACTTTTTGAGACTTAGTTCTGTGAATGATATTCCATAGTTTTCTGTTCCATGAAATGAAAAGGTTGTGTGAATTATGACCTTTACCAGTGTCAAGGAAGCTGGATTCCTTGTATTCATGTCTGTGTGTGCTAAATTAATTATAATAAACTACATCACCTTACCCAGCTAAATTGTGAACTCTTGGCAGAGAACATGCTGAGGTAACTCATGAAGTCAAAGTTAGTGGGAGTCCTGTCCAGTCTGTCTCCAACAGACTTCATGGTCTGGCATTGTTCTTACATTTTTTCACAAAGTGTTTTCTGGAAGTACTTTAACAGACAGAGGTGTGGTAGATGCAAAGCAAATTTGGCATTAGTATTTTTCTCTTACTGTTTTGGAGATAGTTCTAGGCATGTTGAGAGAGTGCTGGTGTTTGACCAGAGGGTACTGTGCTGCAGCTTTTACCCACATAGATAAAGGGCATGGATGTGAAATGAAAATTTCACATGCTAACAGGAAACAGGAGTAACAGGTGCTTTCCTCCTTCCTGCACCTTCCCCTGACACCAAGGGCGAGGAACACTTCTTGTGTCTGGCAAGCAGATGCAGGGGGAAAGTTTGCAAAGGTGCACAGTATCTTCCTCATTGTAGTAAGCTGCAAAAGAAGTGCTTCTTGGTTCATTACCTCAGAGCAGCAGAGTGAAGGGTTTTACAATTCAATGTCATATAGTTCCTTTTATGCTGCAGAGAGAACAAGGTCAGAAATACAGCTAGATTCAATCCAGAATTACTACTTGAAAGCAAGCAAACAAAGTTTATTGTAGTTTTCTTCATGCAAACCAAAGCATAGCCAGCAACAGCAAGAACTTGTAACTTAGATATTCTGATCATGGATGAGATTCAAAGGAAAACTGGGTAAAACCAACTGTTTCAGAAACTCCATAAACTAGTCAGCTACATATGATAAATTTGGGAGTGAAACTAAGAAGTTAAAATGCATATTTGCATCCTCCTACCTTTCTTCTTTGAATTTGCAGCTTACTTAGACTTCTTTGGATTTAGCAGATTATCTGTTCAAATTTCTCTTTGAACCTACATCAAGATTATAAAAGCATACAAGTAAAAAAATATATTTTTTACCAGTACCTGTGCAAACTTAGTGCTTATCTTCAGCTTCCCATAACACCCAGGAAGACCTTGGGCAAGGATTGAGTTCTAATACTAGGTCAAGTTTCAACACTGGTACTAAAGGAGGTGTATCAGTCTGTCTTTGCTGAGGATCAGCTATGCAACAGCTTCGCTCTAGAAGCTAAAAGATGGAAAAGCCATTATTTTGCCTTTATGGAAACAAGAATAATCTCACCCTGCACAGTTTTCCAGAATCCATTTAAAAACAGTTACTATTTATATATTATAGCAAGAGTTCATTCAAGCTCTTTCCCCTTCTTGGCAGGAGAGCTGCAACACTGTCTGTGTTCTTATTTCAGAACTTATAGCTATGAAAAATCATTGCACATACTCCTTTTTATTATAGACTTGGGGACAGTTCATAACCTTGGCTAAGGTTAAGAAAAAAAGCATGGAGCTGACCATTTTCCATTGCCTTGGGTTTTTGGTTTTTGTTTTGTTTTTTAAAAATAACCTATCAGCACTTCATTTACTTTGGTATACTTATGCCTTTGTCTCCTTCTAAAGAGGAGATTTGCTTATAAGACAGTAAACCTTAGATAGTCAAGGGCATCTCTATGCTCTACAAATTGGACCAGCATAACATTTTTGGTCTTGC
This sequence comes from Antrostomus carolinensis, assembly GCF_000700745.2. Classification (NCBI taxonomy): domain Eukaryota; kingdom Metazoa; phylum Chordata; class Aves; order Caprimulgiformes; family Caprimulgidae; genus Antrostomus; species Antrostomus carolinensis. The sequence goes on from NW_010328427.1 coordinate 10,505, forward strand.
CTTTGTAGAAGAAAGTAAGTAGCTTTCCAGACTGAAAAATAGTAAAAGTATCCCAGAGACTAAGGAAATCTTGTCAGTCCCTAACTTCAAGAGGCAGAGAAGCAGAAAGTGCATAATTTCCAATATTAAACCCACCCATTATGGAAAGAAATAGGAAAAAGGAAACCTGAAAAAATCAACTAGTGTAGTTCTTCAGAAAGAGTACATGTGCAGGTTGCATTCGCTGTGTTTTTAAAGGGCTATCAGCTCTCCTTGGCAGTGATTGCAACAATTGAAAGTTACATTTTCATATCTTGTATATGGGTGAAACCTTCCAATATTCTTCTTTGTGGAAAGGAAGGAGGATGGAGAAGTCTCAGAAAAAGAAACTTCTGTTGATGTTTCTGTACGTGCAGCTGGATCCAGTACACGTAGCACCTAAGGATGGAAAAGTTGAGAATGAAAAGGTATCTATTAAGTTTAATGGCATTTATCCTTCTCTAACAGCTAGGGAGGATTTCTGCTCAAAAGCAAAGTTTTCAACTTGAAAACTAATTATCCATCTATCCAGACCCTCAATATACAGACATGAAGTACTGTTTATAAGTTAGTAATGTCCATCAGAAATCCAAGGTATGATATTATTGAGAATAAAAAAAAATTCTTATCTTTTTAGCAGAGTTGAGCAAAACCAGGCAACACAGATAAACACGGCACTGGGAACCTCCTGCTGCTCAACTATTATTTAACTGCTTCCAGACTAAACTGTTACTCTGGTTCACTATTTAAACATCAGCTTCCTGCAGTGAAACCTTATCTTGAAAGGTAATCATATAGCTTCTCTCTGTGTTTCCACCCACTTCCAACAGAACTGATTTTTAGGGCAACAGACACTACTGCTGAAGCATTATTACTGACTCCTACCTGAACCAGGTTTCTTCTCCCACTCAGTTTTTAAACTCAATTAAGTAGGTGTCAGTTCGCTTCCTCCTGACACACTAACCCTAAACAAATTTGACCCAGTTATTTGTGGTGCTGGGGACAGAGAAGAAAAAAGTATGTATCATCACATTATTTATGTTGCTGTGCTTATTATTCCATTTTTTGTTTGTTTCTTTTCTGTGAGGTGATATTTTTTGTTTGGGGAGTTTTAAGGTTGGGTTTTTTGCCCCCTCTTTTTTTTTAAAATGAGGGAAACAGACAGCTCTATTCAGCATGTTTCCTCTGCATATAGTTTTTTTAAAAGGCAAGATAGTAAGTAGTTAACAAAGCAAAGCATTCTGCCTGGAAAGAAGACTCTGTGCTGACAGATTGAGATGTATGAAGACTTCATACCATTTCAGCCATTTTCTCAGCAGGGGTATTGCAAAACTCCACAGCTGTTGAAGTCTTTTTTGGACTGTGAGTGCCAACATTTCCAAGAAGATGTGAGCTTACAGCTTTGGCTAGCTTACAATTCACAGATGCTAGTTCTGTTGTAGTGTAGGGTTGGGCACTAGGATAGTATGTCTGTTGTCTCCCCCATTGAAGAGAAACCATCAGCTCCTCCAGCAGCCTGTGCAGGAAGGAAAAAAGCACTATTAGTTGTTTTTGTACTCCATACCATCAGCACACAGTGTACTTCAGATAAACCATCCCTTCCTAAGACTTACTGCACAAGCTAAATGTTAACTTAAAAAAAATGGGAAAAAAAGGAAAAAAAAGTGTTTCAAAAGAAGGAGGCAAACAGGCTGTTCTCCAAGACAAGGCCTCACCAACACAGTGTTTTAATACTGTTAAAAGTTAATTTGACATCTGGCAGGATAAGCACTGAAAAGCCAAAGCAGGTAGAAGAATCTGTATGTTTTGGAAGATGACAGAGGAGACTTGAAGTCAAGACAGTAAGCAATTAAATAGAGAAAGTCTGAGGATATGAGGGATGTTAGTTCTATAGTATATTACCCCTAAGATCTCACATCTCCAGGGAATGAAGAAAGAATTAATGCTACTTTGGCTCTTTCAGCTCTGAGACTGAAAAGTGACCGTACTATCTATTAGCGTAATTGATTTTTGTTGAGTATCACTGAACAGGGGAAAGTTCTTTGATTCTTCTCTGTCCTGGAATAAACTGACAGAAATGAGAAGTTTGCATAGATGTAGTCTGGATTAGAAAAATCGTACTTCTGTGTATCAATCATCTCTTGACGGAACTGGTCACGTTCGTTCAGCAAGTCCTGGATTGCACTTTGTGCATCCCTGGTTTGACGCTGAAGAATTGCTCTGGTATTGGTTAGCTCATCAGCCATAACCCTGAAAAAAAAAATATCTCCAATCAGTAGTGTAAGTGAGCAGTTTGAAAGTCACCTTTATTCTAATACAGACTGTAACTTGTCAGCTCAAACTAAGTATTAAGGTGCTGTTCTCAGCCCCCTCTCCCACGCAGGACCTTTATCAACCTTATTACAAAGGACATGAATTAAGAGCAGTTTCTGTTCAACTACAGTCAAAAAGTGCAAGATTATGTTCTGACTTGCTTACATCACTTAATACAAATTAGTAACGGACATTTTAAAACACCTTGGGTAAGTGAACATGGGGGACAAGGATCCTGAGAGATCAAGAGCTAAATACATCTTGTTTTACTAACACAGTTCTCACATTCATCTCTAAAGATGACAGCTGCATTCACCTCTGTGCCTTTCTTAGGGGCAATAACTAGATGTTTTAAGAGCTACAAATGAGACAACTGTTGTTGTATTTTGTTATGCCATGAGACTTGGCATGGACCCCTCACACAGCTATTTCAGGTACCTGGGACACTTAAATGTAATTCTGTTTTTTGCATTTACAACAGCAATTAATTAGGAATTTGAGATCTCAACAAATCAGAACGTTACAAGATCACAGTGCTACTCTAAGCACATCGCCACACTGTTGTTCCTAGAAGGGATTTGCATCCCTGACCTCACAACTCCTGTTAATGATAAAGAAACAAGTTAAATTAGGATGGCTAAGGACTAGCCTAGCTAGGACTATCACAAGTATTTACATATTTACATATTCATTCAATATGCAAAAACATCTTAAGACCAGCAAATTAAAGAGAGGACACTGTATTCCATCACCATTTCCTTCAAGCAGTAAGGCCTTTTTGTAATAAGCATTAAGCATCATAATTAAAATTTAGTTAGCTATATCCAAGCACAGTAAGAGATTAAAAATCCTAGAACACTATTTATATATCTGGTAAGACACCTACACTTACCAAGTCTAATCCATTGCCAAATGAGATTTTGACATTCAGAGCAGCTTAAGATTTGCTCCTGACTTTTGCTGCCCATTACCCTATGGTTATAGAAGTAATAGTAAGGTTCTGAGTAGTAACACAATCAAGTGTTTAATGAAAAGGTGCCCCTACTCTTTCTTCCATACTGAGCTGCCCTTCCCAGTCACTGTAAGCAGAGTTCTTAACTAAATCAACTTCTTCACAAACTGATGATTGTACCTTGCTGGGGGATGAGGATGAAGAGTCAAGCCAATTACCTTTAAGACAAGACAGCTGTCCCAGAAGATATTTTTAAACCTTGAACTGCACACAGTCTATCAGAATTAAGAACTTGCTATGTTTTGACAAGAAGTGGAGTTAAGGTTTTAGGAGGTTTAGGACCCACTGTAGTACCTCTGAAAAGCAGAACTATTCAGATTTACTAGGAGATTACTGACTTTGTACCTTTTCTATATACTCAGATTTCACAGTAGGTGTCAGTTAAGCTGTTGTGGCTGTCCTCTGCCTACATAAGCACATTCCCAGGCATTGCAATGGGCATAGAGAGTAAAAGAGTGAAGGAGAATGCTGTTTGAACAGCTCTCCAAGAGGAAATACCTGCTTGCTAGGAATTTGCTTCGCCACACATCACACTGTATAGACATGCGTTCTAACTGCTCAGACAGCTGAGACAGATTCCGTCCCAGGACTTCGTTTTCTAGGATTAGCTGATTCTTCTCACGAGCCATCCGTTCAAAGTGATACTGCAGATCGTCCCCGACAGAAGCAACAAGTAATTTCTTCAGCTCCCGATTCACCTGGAATTAGACCGGACTGTCTGGTAATTATCAATATAGAATGAAACACATTCTATTTCCAGAACGCAGGGCAAGTTATAGCAAATTGCTAACAGTAAATTGCCTTTCTCTTTCCAGAATGGGATGCACCCAGTGCAGAGGATATCAAGCCTCACAATCCACTCCAGTGAGCATAAGCATTTGAGACTAATGCACATTTAACACATTCTTGTTTAAATTCTAACAGAGGCCAAAGAGGAAGAATGAAAGCCTGCTAAAGGAAACAAAGAAAGCTGCAGTAGTATTCAAGTCCTGAATCAGTAGGATAACAAAGGATTAGACAAGACATCCACAGATTATATTATGCAGAAAATTAGTCACCCCTTCTTTGCCATAACATTTTTCACTTAGTGGTTGAGTTGAGGAGCAAAAAATCTTTCCTCATGAAAGACCCATTTCCCTGCAGCCCTCTACTGTGTTTCTCCCAGCTCAAGCCTTTGATACTTTCACCTGTTGTCAGAGAAGCAGCACTGGATTACTTAGACATACTTCTGCTCTGTATCTGAGCTGTTAAAATCAAAAGGGAAACTATTTGTTTCAAGGCTAGAGTGTCGTAGCAGTTCTCTTCCATCACATTCACAAACTCCTTATATAAACCAAAGCAGCTCAGCTGGGTGAGAGAAAATACCTTTAATTTCTTACCTCTGTCTGTATACGCAGCTGATTAGAGAGACCTTCTTTATCCTGTAACAACCGCTTTTCTGAATTCTTTAGCTTTTCTATTGCATTCTTCAGCTCTGTCTGTTCCTTCTTGGGATCTGCAGCTCCATCTGACTGGTGGAACGGGTCTCCTTTATGTCCCACTGATTTAGCTACCTTAGCTGTTTTAGGTGGAACAACATGGGTGATAGCTGCTTTGGGGACTAATATACGAACAGCTTCGATCTCCACTGATTTATCAGCATGTACTTTCCCAAGCTGCAGAACTCCAGGACTCAGGGAAGAGACTGTCTTTTTATGTGGGCTGTGGTGAATGTGATGGTTTGTAGCACTGGCTCCAGTGATTACTGCCACCGATTCAGCTGTCTGCTCTGTTTCCATGCCATCTCCAGGTCCTCGGATGGGTGATGAGGCATCATCAACTAAAATTTAGAAACAGCAGAGGGAAACTTTACCACCATTCACTTTGTTCTAGTCTCATCGTAACTTTTCACTTAATTTCTGTACTTCAGAGTTACAGATTTTAATTGCACGCTGCTTGTGTAAAACAGTCCTTTGCAGCAGTAATCATCAAGCATGAGTCAGAAAAGTCCTTACTCAAGTGTGTATTGCTCAACAATACTAATGGTACAAGACACAAACATGGATCTGAATTGTATTAATCTCAACTTCCTGCTCCCATACAAGATTAGGTAGGTGCAGACATGAAAAGGAGCCACCAAGGAGAAAATGTGACAATATTACTTATAGGTTGAAAGCAAAATCAGGCTTTGGGAGCTGACAGAATCAGAGCAGTCTCATTTTAAAAGGAATAATTAAATGAAAAACAGCTATTTGCTACGTAGCTACTATAAGTACTATCTACCATGTGTCCAAGTGAAGGTTTAAGAAAAACCAACATGCTAGTTCTGCTTCATTCCTAATCAATAGACCCTGGGATTCACAGCAATACTGCATTCTGCTCTGAATTCCCCAATATGTGTGATAATGTTTACTGAAATTAATTTTACTTAAGTTCATGGTTTTCAGCTGAATTAAGTATTATTACACTACAGTTTCCTTACAATGGGTGAAGGCAAGAAAGTTTCTTAGAGCATAGCTACACACAATGCTTTTTTCCTCATACTGTGGGCAGTAATGTGAGTCTGAATCCTCTATCTAATGAACTTCAAAAATGCTGTAGTAGCACCATTATATTGCCCTACTTTCAGGTTGGCGAAATCAGTACCAACAGGTTCTAAATACCAGAGAAGGACTGACAGACACGCATAGACACAGATGACAGTACAAGTGACAAACTTGTAGTATTTTGATACAAAGCTGGATTAGAAAACCATATTCAGTTTCCATCTGGGCAGATCTGGTTTTCACTGCAATAAGGAAGTCACATAACTACCTCCTAACAGCTATATAAAAGGAGTGAGTTTAAAGGAATGGAGCCTGGCTACAGTGTAACTGGTCTTTAGAATTCAAGTTAAAGCCTTTTAATCCTGTCTGCTCAGATATCATGTGAACCACCTACCTTTTTCTAGAGAAGTCATTTTCTCTTTAGCAGTCAGTTCTTCCTAATTACCTAAGTCTGAGGAGTAAAGGAGAAGGGGGAGGAAAAAAATAATAAATCTTTAGCAAGGTAACAGTGACAAGTTAATCTTGGATTACCCTATTTTTTAAATACAACCTCTAAACTCCAGTTCAGTCACACACTGAAAAAAAACACACCAGACAAAGGAAAAAAAACCCAAAATGGTAAAAAACCATGCCAGGACCCAAAGAGTTAAAAGGAGAAGGCTATGAGATTTCTGGCACTTGTTTCTTCTTTCATTAAGAGCTGGACTTCAGATCCTATCTCTTGCTCCTCATCTAGCTCCAGTTTCCGTTCCTTAAATTTCTGTTTCTGGTCTCCTCCCATTTTCAGTGAACCCTCATCTTACCCTTTAAAACTCTGTAACACTCCCAGAGTACAACTGCACGACCATGCAGACATAACCTAAGATCATCACAGCACCACAGGAAAGGGAAATCCCACACTGTGCTCAAAGGAGACCAAGAAGTGAGGAGGAAACAACGGCAACTGCACAGTTGCACAATTGCTTTAGTCCTGCTTGCTGATATAACTTTTTTTAACAGACACAATTCCCAGCCAAAGCAGGAGTCAGTGCCCTGTGTGGCTGCACAAGCTCTATTTAAATTAACAGTAAAACTTTACCCCCAGTTTGGCCAAAATTACCATCCTGGCCATTTTCTCCCTTATCCACCAACGCTACCGGCCGTTGCCTCCTTTACCCACAGGTCCATCCACTCCCAACTCCCCAGGCCACCCACCCCCCTTTTCCTGGGTCTGTCACTAATTACATTAGTTTGAAACCAGTATATCCCTAGGTTTGTTGGTTTTGTCTGGTTTTTCCCTTTAGTTCTCCCCATTATTTGAGGGATATCTCCCAAAGCCCTTGCTTCCCTTCCCTATACCACTAACTGAAAAGGCTCAAACTACAACTTCTTTGGCTTCCATTGCTACAGCTCTCAGCCCCAGAAAGATAATGGTAGCAGGAAGCACACTACGGCCAGCTTCCTAGATCCATGATTTTTTTTGTAGCTTTATCTTTTGTGATGACCAGGAGACAAAAGAAACAACTTTCCCTCCTTGAGCTTTCTCAAACTATAGATACAGAAACATCTTGCTATCTGTTGCTTCTACAGCTGGAGTTATGTTTTTTGCTCACTTAATACCACTCATTCCTTTTTGATTGAGGATCTCCATTCATCTGAGGAAAATGAGGATGAGGAAAGCGTAGCTGCTCCAACAGAGGCAGGGATACTCAATAAAAGACTGATAATGAGCATGTGGTCTCAGCTGCTTCATCTGAGACACCCTGCTGATGATCCTGCTCCTTCAGTCTTCACATTATAATACTGCTCTTACTATCCTGTTACTTTCCAAGCCTCAGTGTCAGCCTCTGCACACATCTCCCTCTATCACAGAATGGGCTGGGTTAGAATGGACCTTAA
>NW_010328428.1:0-206 GCF_000700745.2 Antrostomus carolinensis
CACCATCCCGCAGCCTGCACCAGGCTGGGCGTGCTACCCAGGGACAGGCCAGGGGACATGGGGACAGTGGCACCACCCCTGGGGCAGATGTTTCTGGGGCAGTAGGGGAGGAACATTTCCTCTGTAATCTGCTGGTTTTGGGGTCGGGAAGGGGCTTTTCCCATCTCCCCCATGACCTCCCTCATTGCACCCCCCAGGTGCCCTTG
>NW_010328428.1:396-1001 GCF_000700745.2 Antrostomus carolinensis
GAGGTAGGAGTGTACGAGGCAGAGGGCCCCAGGAGCCCCAGCCGAGGACCGGTGTGACAGCACATGTCAGAGGGTCCCCACTGTCCTGCTGGGACCCCCCAGGTCCTGGGCACTGCCCGTGGCCCTGCTCACCTGCAGCCGTGGCCCCTCCATGCGGAAGTGGGAGCGGGAGGCGGGGGACCCCTCGAGGGCATAGTGCAGACACCCCTCAGCACTGGCAGGGTCGGTGCACCTCAGTGTCACCAGGGTGCTCCCAGGGGACACTGTCTCAGGCAGCTGGGACCTGCAGCAGGGCAGCAGGTGGCTCAGCTCCTGTTCCCTGGAGCATTCCCCGTGCCCCATTCCCCACCCCAGGACCGTACACGAAGAGGGCTGGGACGCAGCTTGGTGCCCGCCGGTCTGTCCCCTGCACGGTGATGTTGAGCACGGTGGTGGCACAGTCAGCAGGATGCAGAGCGTTGTAAGCCTGGACCAGGAGGTGTGTGTGGGTCACCTCCAGCCGGCGGGTGCTGCGGATCTCACCCGTCACTGCGAGAGATGGCACAGCTTAACGATGGGCACAGGGACAGGGACAAGGTGGCCCTGGGGATCTTGCTGCCCCACTC
>NW_010328428.1:1022-2023 GCF_000700745.2 Antrostomus carolinensis
TGTGGGAGCCAGGATGGCATAGCGGACGCTGTCACCAGTGGCATGGACCTGTGTGACCACCTCCAAGGGGCTGATGCTCTCTGGCACCACCACGTCCCGCTGCAACTCACTGTAGGCAAGGCAGGCAATGTGGCATGGCCTGGTGCCACCAGCACCCCCCCGCCTGGCCCAGCCCCACTCACAGGAAGGTGACACGGGGACGGAGCGATGGCAGCACCTCCACCCTCACGGTCCCGCTGCAGTTGTGCCCGTGGCGGTCCATCACCTCAATCTCCAGCCTGAATGTCTGCGGGGCAGCACCGGGCAGGCCATGGGCCAGCCCGAGTGGCACCAGGGACAGGGATGGGGACAGAGACAGGGTAGTGATTGTCATAGGGATGGGGACAGGGATGAGGGAGATAGGGGCAGAGATGGGGATGAGGATAGTAATAGTGACAGGAAGAGGACAGGAACAGGGACAGAGACAGGAAAGGGGATGGAGACAGGGACCAGAATGGGGCTTGGAGCAGGAGCAAGACCAGGGGTGGGAATAAGGATGGAGATGGGGACAAGGATGAGCTGCAGACCAGAATGGGGACAGAAATAGGGACAGGGATGAGGGTTGGGACAGGACTCAAGATGCAGAAGGGGATGGAGCTGAGAACAGGGATAGTGCTGGAGCAGTCCCAGGGCCGGGGGGAGACAGGTGCCCAATGGGAGGAGCAGGACACAGAGATCTGTGGGCACTGCCAATTAGGGGCTAAGCCCAGGTGGGCTGAGAGGTGGCTGTGACAGCCTGGGGACACTGCTGCCCACCTGGGCATCCTTGCTGGGTTCAAAGCCACTGACAGGTGCCAGCACCAGGCCCTGGCGGGTGAGCCTAAGTGGTGTGTCGTGGTTTCGGAGCCTGAACTGCAGAGAGACAGGCAGCAGGACGAGGGTGGGAACCTCTGTCCCTCCCCCTCCACACCCGGGGTTCCACTGTCCCCAGTGCTGCTCCCATTTGTGGGGGCTGTGGGACC
>NW_010328428.1:2165-2381 GCF_000700745.2 Antrostomus carolinensis
GCCCCCGCCGCCCCTTGCCCCCCGTCTCCCACCTGCGCTGGCGAAGGGAGCGTCACAGCGCAGCACCTGTCCCGCTGTCACCCGGACAAAGAGCCGCCCTTCCACCTCCTCCTCGCCGGGACAAGCGGCCCGCAGGCTCAGGGTGTACTGGTTCACCCGGCGGGCATCGAGCTCTGCACCAGCACGCAGTGTCACCTGCCATTGGGACATGGTGCT
>NW_010328429.1:0-1469 GCF_000700745.2 Antrostomus carolinensis
AAGCCAACTTGTTTCTTACCTCTCCAAAATGACGGATGGTGATTACCCCACATCCCAGTCCACAAAGCTCAATCCAAACCGATGGCCTCCCGGAGATTGCTTCTCCTGCCCATCACCAACCCAACACCCAACTCTCCCCTACCCGCGCCGACTCAGTAGCAAAACGTCAGCGTAACTCACGCAGGCTCTGGATGGAAAGGCCGTTTATCCTGAAGTGAAAGGCTCCGAGATGAGACATTAAATTACCTGTGTGTCAGGGAGAGGCAGCAGCGCCAGCCTTGCCTCCCTACGCACCCCAGGCAGCAGGGCGGGGGCTGATCAGGCCCTTTGGGAAGAAACCCCTCTGTGACCCCCTGGCTGCTCCGCAGGGTCTTTGCAGCCGATCCAGAGGATGGGAGAGGACCAGCATGTCCCCAAAGCCCATCTGCTCAAACTCCACCATACACCCCAAATTCTAAGTCACATCTCAGGATAAACACAACTCCAGACACACATGGGACTGTCACCACTTTGCAGAAGGAAACAGCAAGTTCTGACCTGGGCCACGGTCCAAAGTGTCCCCGTACCCCCGCGGCTCCCCTGGCGCGGAGCAAGCACAGGAGCACAAGAGCATCTACGGGCTTCCCAGGCTGCAAGAAGAGTTTCTCACTAACCCCCCGTCAGAGCAGGTCGCTGCAGGGAAGAGCAAAGCCCTCGCAACAGCGCACGCTCCACAGAGATCCTGGTTATGGCCACAGCACCAAGCCAAGCAGCATCCGCGAGGAGCTTCCAATTCCCAAGCCCTACCAGAGACCTGCACAGCAGGATATGGCCCCGCGGGACGTCACCGCTGCACCCACGCACCCCTTGGGCTCCAAACCCCCTTTGTCTGCTCAGGCAGCAGCAGAGCAGCAACACAGCACCCCGGGGTGGGGTCCTTGCCCCACGCTCCCCCCCACACAGCACCAGGACCACCCAGCTCCCACCCTGACCAAAAACATCTCTGCGGTGCTGAGCGATCACCCCTGAGCAGGAGCACTGAGGGCCACCCACGCAGCAGAGCTCACCAGGGACCCGGTGGGCACTGGGGCACAAACCTGCGGGAGGTGGCAGCTCTGTCCATGGCAACACCAGCCTCACGCCATATGGTTCCACCAGCTCTGAGCATCTTAATCACGGAGAGACCCATCACTGGCCCTGGGCATCACTGAGCAGGAGCCCGGGTGGCCAGCAGCCCCCTCCCCTTGGCAGCTCCCACAGCCCTGACCCCAGCCAGGCGAGCTGATACACTCAGACATCAGCCCTCCCTTCCGACGGCTGGAGAGACCCTCGGTCCCCCTGCACCACAGGTGTGCGCGGCACAGAGAGCCGGAGCAGCCGCCGAGCTCCCCGCCGGCAGAGCTTATTTCTAATTAGACAGATAACGACAAATCATGACAACAGACCAGCGTGGGGAACGGCAGGGACTGTGGCTCCATGGCCGGCGGGGG
>NW_010328429.1:1498-1829 GCF_000700745.2 Antrostomus carolinensis
AAAGCCCCGGCCATGCCAGGGGCACTGGTCTGTCCTGCCAAGCACCGTGAGCTGACACAAGTTCCACTGGCATCTGCGGACAGCACCCTGGGCAGACAGCACCCACCGCATGTGATGGGACAGGGGGTCTGCAGAGCCAGCACACCTCACCCCAGGGAGGGACACCCCATCCCGGTGGCTCCATCACCAGCACATCCGGAGGGAAACTTCTGCGGGTGGCAGTCGGGGGGACCCCTGCACCCCTCGGGGCTTCCCCGGAGCCAGAGTCACCAGGGGATCCCAGGAAGGCTGACACCCCAACTGTGTGCCCGGTGCTGCGCGGGGAGGGGAC
>NW_010328430.1:0-3186 GCF_000700745.2 Antrostomus carolinensis
GAGGCGCGGTGCGCGTCCCCGCGGGGATCGGCCCGCTCGGCCCACGCACCCCTGGAACTGCCCGTGTCACCGCGCCGGGAGCCGCTCCGTCCTGGGGAGACATCCCCGGGAGTGTCCTTTGTGTTCCTGCCACTTCTCCTACAGCGCTTGGGGTTGCTAGGACAAGGGGTAATGGTTTTGAACGAAAACAGGGGAGATTAGACTAGATCTGAGGAAGGATTTTTTACAACGAGGGTGCTGAAACCCTGGCACAGGTTGTCCAGAGGAGGTGGTAAAAGCCCCATCCCTGGAAACATTCAAGGTCAGGCTAGGTGGGGCTCTGAGCAACCTGATCTAGTTGAAGACGTCCCTGCTCACTGCAGAGGGTCGGACTAGATGCCCTTGAAAGGTCCCTTCCACCCAAACCATTCCATGATTCTATGATGGATTGGGTTTTTTAATAACCAGCTCTGGTCTCTGTTCACTTTTTTAATCTGAAGAATATTCCTTCCCTTTTTTTCCCTGTTGTTTCTTTGGCCTTTCCCTTAGGAGCAAGGGAGAGGGAAACAGTAGAGAAGCACAAAAAATAGGGTTTAAAGTTATGACTATTGGCAGGACAACTGTGGGTGGGAGCCTGACAGCTTCTTTCAGAGACAGACCAGCCAGCAAGCGAAAGCTCTGTGGGAACATGCCAAGGGCAAGGAAGATAAAAATGAGCATTGGCCTATTGCTTAATACATGGCCAAAGCATCCAACATCTTCTCTTCCTGTAATTTCAATACTAAAAGGACTAGTTGTGACCAGAGACTTGAGGAACAGAAGACAAAATTAATCCCACACCATTTAAAGACTTGTGGTAGTTATTTGCAAGAGTTAATAGAAAGTGGAAACACTGACAGGAATGAGTCGGGGCAGAAGAAACATCTCAAAGGGGAGTGGAAGGGAAACAGCTGCCCAGGCAGCCTCGCTGCAGCTCTAATAAAATCTGTAAAATGAATTATTAAACAATCAATTTGCAGCCACCTGAAAGGTAACAAGGTGATAACGACAGCTAATGTGAGTCATGAAAACTAAATCATGCTAAAGGAGTATAATTTGCCTTCAGGAACTGCAGATCCCAGAGACTGAGAGGAAAAGCTAGAGCAAGGAAGATGAACCCTGGGTGAATGAGGACCGGGTTGGGGAATACTTAAGCAACCTGCACATACATAAGTGCTTGGGCCCTGCTGGGATGTACCCGCAAGTGCTGAGGGAGCTGGCAGATGTCTTTGCAAGACCACTCTCAATCACCTTTGATTGATCTGGGAGAAGTGCCCAAGGACTGAAGGAAAGCACATGTCACTCTCATCTTTAAAAAGAGCAAGAATGAGGATCTAGGGAACTACAGGCTGGTCAGCCTCGCCTCAGTCCCATGCAAGGAAACCATCTCCCAAGGGGAAGTCATGACCAACTTGATAAACTTCCATGATGAAGTGATTGGCCTGGTAGATGAAAAGAGAGCAGTGGATATTGTCTACCTGGATGTCAGTAAGGCCTTTGACACTGTCTCTCATAAGATCCTCACAGAGAAGCTGTTCATGTACAGGCTGGATGAGCAGACAGGTGGATTGAAAGCTGGCTGAATAGCCAGGACCAGAGGGTGGTGATCAGTGACATGAAGTCTAGTTTGAGGACAGTAGCTAGTGGTGTACTCCAGGGATCAATACTGGGTCCAGTCAAGTTCAACATAAGCATCTGGATGAATGTACCCTCAGCAAGTTTGCAGACAGTACCAACCAAACTCAGAAGAGTAGCTCGTATGCCAGATGATTGTGCTGCCATCCAGAGGTACCTTAACAGGCTGGAGAAATGGGCTAACAGGAACCTAATAAAATTCAACAATGAAAAATGCAAAGTCCTTCCCCTGGGGAGGAACAGCCCCATGCACCGATATATGCTGGGAGCCACCAAGTGGAAAACAGCTTGGCTGAAAAGGACCTGGGGGTCCTGATGGACACCATGTTGAGCATGAGCCAGCAATGTGCCAATGCAGCAAAGGTGGTGAATGGTATCCTGGGCTGCATTAGCAGAAAGGTTGCCAGCAGGTCAAGGAAGGTGATACTTCCCTTCTACTCAACACTGGTGGCCACACCTGGAGTGCTGGTCCAGTTCTGGGGTCTCCAGTACAAAAGAGACATGGACATCCTAGAGAGAGTCCAATGAAGGGACGTAAAGATGATGAGGGGACTGGAGCATCTCTTTTATGAGGAGAGGCTGAGAGAGTGGGACTGTTCAGCCTGGAGAAGAGAAGGTTTGGGGGGATCTTACCAATAGCATAAATACCTGCAGGGAAGATGCAAAGAGGATGGAGCCAGCCTCTCTTCAGTGGTGCCCAGTGATGGGACCAGAGGCAATGAACATAAACTGAACCACAGGCTGTTCCCTCTGAACATTAGGAAACACTTTTTCACTGTGAGGGTGACTGAGCACTGGCACCAGTTGTCCAGAGATGTTGTGGAGTCTCCATCCTTGGTTAAGTTCAAAAGCCATCTGGAGATAGTCCTAAGCAACCAGCTCTAGGTGGCCCTGCTTGAGCAGGGGTGTTCTACCAGATGACCTTCTGATGTCCCTTCCAACCTCAACCCCTCTGTGATTCTGTGAATTTCCTCCTGTGACAGGGTGGCTGGTTGCCAGGGCTGTCTGGAGGCCACCATGGTGACACCACGTGGTGTTACGATGGCTGCTGAGAAGCTGTTTCTTGGGAGATAGGGAGGGAGAGGTGACAGAGAAGAAATCCCCACAAGGGGGCCCTGCCACATATTGGGCATGGCTCAAACCCTACTAATCAATAATTTCCTTGAAAATCCAGGAGACTGTTCCAGAAAGGCCTCAGATGGGGCAGTCTTAGGCCCCGCTCAATTCTGCAGTCGCATAATGGCAGAGAAAATACCAAATCTGCAGACGTGCCCAGGTCGGAGGTGAGTTTCCAGCACCCTGGTGGACAGACTTGGATTCAAACTGTTGGTCTCGCCACATTGCAGCAAAGCTCCAGGCTCAACCCACTGAAATTTAATAAAAATAAGCCCAAACAACGCCTCTGGGGAAGGTGAGCCCCAGCACACAAACTCAGTCACATGTGGCTCAACAAAGGGCAGGAACGCTGCAGAAATGGACGCAAGGGTGAAGTGGAGCCAGAGGGGTGTCAGCAGCGTGGTGTTCAAAGCAGCG
>NW_010328431.1:0-4158 GCF_000700745.2 Antrostomus carolinensis
ATAAAATAAAAAATAAAATAAAAAATAAAATCCTGCTTTAAAATATAAAAGTCCAGCTAATTCAAGGTACTTCCACTCCCATGTATGCACAGCATCTCAGCGCAGGGAACAGGCAGTGCAGCCTGCTGTGAAATGCCTTTGGCCTCAAGCTCTAACCATTAACCTAGTCCTGGGCTGCTCTGCTACAAAAGTCAGGACTACCAGTGGCATCACATCCTAGAAATACCTTTTTTTTTCCAGGAAGCAATTAAATAAAGTATTTCATTACCTCTACTTCTTTTTTTTTTTAAAGGAATCAGTTAAATAAAGTGTTTCATTACCTGCTGGAACACCAGGATTCATTCACATGGGATGAGGAATTAATGGTTGAAGAGGGACCACTTGCTCCCTGGATGATCTTCAAGTGGAAGCCACCCACCCTGCCCCAGCCCCAGGCAGGGCTGACCCACCAGCTCAGCCCTTTCTCCGGGGATACCTGGAGCCAGGTAAACACCAGCACCAGGTACCACCCATAACCATCCAGGTGCTGCTTGGTTTAAACTGCTCCCACACATGCCCAAGAGCTCCCAGGCTCCACCTACCCTCACCACGAACTATCCTCAAATTAGCTTATATTTCAATAAGAATTAATTTAAACAAATTAAGGAAAAATCCATGCATATCAAATTCCAAACAGGCACACATAAATCACCAAAATATGCAAATTGATCTTTTTTTCTTCAATCAAGTGGCTGAGTAGAATTTGGAAAAAAAAAAAAACAAAACAAACCAAAAAACAGTTTCAGATAGAATGATTTTTTTATTAAAATAAATTTTTCTAATTGAGAATTTAATTTTTTAACCTAGCTCTGGTCCAAGATGGAAGTATCTCCCCTCTCCCTCTCCTCTCCTTCCCTGACTCTCACATTTGCACAAGGAATTCACCATCATTTTTGATTAGATGAGAGCATTTTTTAGCAAGTATTGGAAATAAAAAAATTAAATACATGTAAAGCTGGGTCTAGGCAAATGGGAGCATGGTTCTCCTTCTCCAATGTGAGGTAACATAAAACACAGAAGAAAACATATATTTCATCAAGGTCCAGATCATTCCACACTGATCTCAGGACACTTCTGCCAAAGTCTCCGTGTTCCTCTTCATACACTTCCGGATTTTGAATGCTTTTCCATCCCCATAAATGCTTTATATTACAATTCCTTAAGAGATAATTTAATTAATATGTCTTTAAAAATATCAAATACAAAGGTTTACACCAAGAACTAGATAAAATGGCTGCTAACCCAAAAACCAAATAAAAATACAACTGCAGCTTGCCTTTGGCTGCCTTTCCAAGGCTTCTTAGCAGTAAATAAGGAACTTAAGCAAAGACTTGTGCTATAATAAGAACCATGCAAACCATTTTCTCCACCTTCCTCCCAAGTACAGACACCACTGACCTGTGTACAGTGCAGCTGGAGCACAAGCCACTCACACTGGAAAGCATGGTTGGAACAGGCACTACTCAATTCCTACACAAGGAAAACATCAGCACTACATCAGAGGACCACGGAAAGTTCAAGCACTCAAAAAAACAACTCCAAACCAAACAACCAAACCAACCCCACAACCCACAGAGAGACAGAGAATTGGAGGGTGGAAGGTACTTTCCAAAGCACGTGTGCTAATGACCTTGTCACCAGCATCTTCCCCACAAGACTTGGGCATTTGGTCACCCTCACCATCCAGCCCTTCCACCACCACACCCTGGGGTCAGTCTCCCAGCTGGGGCTCCCCTCCCACTTTTATAGAATCCCAGACTGGTTTGGGCTGGAAGGGACCTTAAAGCTCATCCAGTCCCAACCCCCCTGCCAGCAGCAGGGACACCTTCCACTAGACCAGGTTGCTCAAAGCCTCATCCAACCTGGCCACAAACACTTCCAGGGAGGAGCAGCCACAGCTTCTCTGGCCAACCTGGGCCAGTGTCTGACCACCCTCACAGTGAAGAACTTCTTCCTCATATCTAATCTAAACCTCCCCTCTTTCAGTTTAAACCCATTTCCAATTGTTTTACCATTAACTGCCCTTATAAAAGGGCATTAACTTCCCTTTTCCACCCTTCCCTAAGACCTTCTCACCTCACAGCCTTCTCCATCCTCAGCTCTCCCACCCCACCGCTGCCACAATGGAAAGAACACCAACCTTTCCTCATTGAGTGTCTCCTTCTCCTCTCATGTCCCAAGGCCCATCACCAGTTCCCTCATTCAGCTATTTCAGACACCCAGGCAGTGTCCTCACTGCTCTCCACCACCTCTTTTCACCCTCCTAACTCTACTCAGCCTCCTTTTCCAAGAAGCTGATTCTCTCTTTGCCTCCAAATACCTGTTTCTCTCCAAGAGCCAGGCTCCTCTGCTCAGCGTGGTCTCTTCTCTACAAGCCTGGCTCACCCCCTGCCTTCGCTCAAATAAACAGGCTCCTTCCACAGTTCCATCCAGGCTGACCACAGCCTGGAGCAACATCTGCCAAGGACATGGGGAGATCTTATAGCAGCCTTCCAGTACCTGAAGGGGCTACAAGAAAGCTGGGGAAGGACTTTTCATAAGGGCAATTAATGACAGAACAAGGGGAAATGGGTTTAAACTGAAAGAGGGGAGGTTTAGATGAGATATTAGGAAGAAGTTCTTCACTGTGAGGGTGGTGAGACAGTGTCCCAGGTTGGCCAGAGAAGCTGTGGCTGCTCCTCCCTGGAAGTGTTGAAGGCCAGGCTGGATGAGGCTTTGAGCAACCTGGTCTAGTGGAAGGTGTCCCTGCTGATGGCAGGGGGGTTGGGACTGGATGAGCTTTAAGGTCCCTTCCAACCCAAACCAGTCTGTGATTCTATGACATTCAGCAGACACCACTGTCAGGTGGGACACAAACAGCCAAGACACAGTCCAGTCACCAACAGCCATGAGTGGAAGGAACCTCTCAACACAAACACCATCTCCAACCATCCCACCTATTCTTCTAATCCCTCCTCTGGACCTCAGAAGAGGTGAAGCTTCTCAAAAAACAAGATTTTAACCAAAATACAGAATAAGAGAAGTTTTCAGGATTAAAAGTAAATCTGCTGGGGTTTTCAGCTAGCAGTTCTAAGAACAAAGCTAATTTAAAACCAGTACCTGACAACAACAAAGCGAGGGAAATTCCTACCTCAAAACCCAGCAGTTTGGCACCATTCTAAGCAATAAAAACAGGGGTTTACACCAGAAAACAGTATGCTAATTTAGAAATCATCTGCATTGCCAGCTTCTCCTAAAACTGCCACAATAAAACGCTGCGGTAAGAGGATGTTACGGAGGTTGCAAATCCAAGCTCTGAAAAAAAAACTGGTAAAATTAAATATAGCTGCAAAACCTTGACTCGCCTTTCTCATGTACTTAGAAAAAAAAGAGAGAGAAAACCAACCCTCTCTGCAGAGCTCACTCGCACTCAGCGCACACAGCAGAGCAGATTTGGTAAAATGAAGCAATTGTTCAGTATTTCTTCTTGTAACTCACCACCCGGCCTCATGCCCTATTTATTTCATACCAGCCAAGCCATGCACAGAAAATGAACAATATTTAATTTTCTCAGGGGCTCAAAGCCGCAGCATTCATCACTACCCCATCCAGCCGCCTCCAAAGCTTTTATTTCACTTTCACAATACCTCTGTGGGATTAAAAAAAAAAAAAGTATTATTCCTCACATAGAAACAACAGGAGCACAGACTGAGGCCACGACTTTACAAAGCATTCACCAGTTTTGCTCCCCCCTGGTGATGTTCCTGGAGTCACACCATTTGAATTGGGACACTTCAGTGCATTGATCCAACAAAAGCCCCAATTCTTCAGGTATTTTCGAGGTCGAGGGAAGCGATTCTGCCCCTCTACTCTGCTCTTGTAAGGCCCCACCTGGAATACTGCGTCCAGTTCTGGAGCCCCCAACATAAGAAAGACATGGACCAGTTAGAACAAGTCCAGAGGAGGCCACCAGGATGATGCGAGGGCTGGAGCAGCTCTGCTGTGAGGACAGGCTGAGAGAGTTGGGGCTGTTCAGCCTGGAGAAGAGAAGGCTCCGGGGAGATCTTATAGCGGCCTCCCAGTACCTGAAGGGGCTCCAGGAAGGTGGGGAAGGACTTTTCATAAGGGCAGTTAATGACA
>NW_010328431.1:4278-6061 GCF_000700745.2 Antrostomus carolinensis
CCTCCCTGGAAGTGTTTGTGGCCAGGTTGGATGAGGCTTTGAGCAACCTGGTCTAGTGGAAGGTGTCCCTGCTGCTGGCAGGGGGGTTGGGACTGGATGAGCTTTAAGGTCCCTTCCAATCCAAACCATTCTATGATTCTATGATTTTCCTTCTGGTGTCAAAAAGGGAGCAGTCCCCTAAGTCTCACTTACCTGGGGGTAAAGGGAAGTCCAACACAGCAGCACTTCAAGCACTACATGCAAAAACTATATTCAGAAGAAACTCGAATGAATTTTATCCCCAGACATTCTCAAATGGCCAGTTTCTGTAAATCAGGACGAGCACATCCTCGAATGGCCCCTTAATCTGTTGCCACTCTTAAGACTCTATGTCAATTAAGTGTCCTAATCCTTGAGCAAGACAGAAATAAACTGCTTACAAAAGTTCCTCCAAAGAAAATCAGAAGAATTCCCTGATTTATCACTCAGAACTTTTACTGATTTGATGCAGAAGCAGAGGTAGAGTGCCAGAGTCCATCTGCATCCCAGAACTGTGACTGTGTCTTTTCAGGGCAGACCTTCTGGCTCTGTCCAAGTCCCTTGGAGGAGGGTGGAGAGAGGTGGGGGTGGGTCTGTTCAACCAAGGACCAAGGGACAGGACAAGAGGAAATGGGCTCCAGTTGTGGCCAAGACAGTTGAGATGGGATGTGAGGAAGAATTTCTTTGCTGAAAGGGTTCTGAGGCATTGGAAGGGGTTGCCCAGGGCAGTGGTGGAGTCCCCATCCCTGGAGGGATTGAAGAGTCATGTAGACATAGTGCTGAGGGACATGGGTTAGTCATAGGGGACTTGGCAGTGTTGGGTTCATGGTTGGACTCCATGAGCTTAAAGGGCTTTTCCAGTCGAGGCCATTCTGGGATTCTGGCATCTTCCAAATTAACATCAGAACTACTCTGACCTCAATCTGATCTCCCAAACCTGCGAGACTGCAGCCTGTCCAAAACCAACATGTGTCAGCCATCTACACTCCCACGAACATCAAAACTGACTAATGACCTCTAGATGCTCACATTAGAAAGGAAACAAACTGTAAATTATTATTGTTATGAAAGTATTGTTTCCAAACAGACAGTCAGCTGCTGACCGAAGGAGATCTCAAATAGAGCTGAATGTTATTTTCCGAGTCAACATTGATCTCAACAGCAGCAGTAAAAGCTTAGTGAGGTGCCTGCAGGAGCCACGGCCGGATAAACATGCAGCTTAATCTGCCGTGGATTATAGGAACCCACAGGACGTGAGGAGGAACACCACACCTCCCTCCTTTGCCAGATGTGGCCACATCTGTATGCATCTGCAGATGCGGTGCAGCATCAGGCAGCGGTTGCCTGGCAACAGAGGGGATGTTCCTCTGGGTACCAGGCTCTGTCCAAAGCCCCAGAGCTGCCCAGTGCTCCCATCCCGCCTCCCCATCAGCCCCCAGACGCGGCACCAGTAACTCCCTGTGCTGGTGTCACCCTTTTGGTTTGCAGCCAAACACAGTTGCTCCCTCAGTCTCCTCCCTGCCCCAGGGAGAGAATTGGAAAGAAAAGGGCAAGGAGAGGCACAGGTTGAGATAAAAACCGTTTACTAATAAAAATAATAATGATAACAACAGTAATAACAGAATATGCCAATGAGTGCTGCCCAGGGCAGTTGCTCACCCCCCGCCGCCCGATGCCCAGCCTGTCCCAGCCAGCGATCCCAGAGCAGAGACAGTCCCCAAACCCAACCCGCAATCCCGGGAGAGCCAGAGCCCGAGCCATCCCC
>NW_010328431.1:6189-10341 GCF_000700745.2 Antrostomus carolinensis
ACTCCCCCCCTCCCAGCACTTTTCACGTGTGAACCAGCCAAACACGGTGACCTTGGACTTCCAGCAGCAACTAAAAACATCAGTGTGTTATCAACATTCTTCTCATCCCAAATCCCACACTGAAACCAAACCACAGCTATTCCAGCTGCTGAGAAGAAAATCAACTCTATCCCAGCAAAACCAGGACACTCCCAAGTCCAGCCTGGAATTCCAGACCGCAGGGAGGGTTTGGGATTGCTTTTGGGGAAGAAAAAGGATTTGTTTCCTCTGCTGCCAGGGGGGTCCCAAATCCTCCAGCTTCCCCCAGAGCTGAGCCCGCAGCACCCCACAGCTCCGTGGGACCAGCTGTCAGTGAGGGGATGCACCGGGCAGCACCTGGGGGATAACGAGACACTTGGGAACCCCACCAGCACCCTGAAGCCTGTCTCTCCTTCTCCCTCCTCGTCAGCATCCACTTCAACAAGTTTTGCTGGATACTAGAAGAGCTTAAAGCGACAGGATGACAGCAGCAGAGGAACAGAAAACACAGCAGAATCCCCCCCAGCGATACCTGTCCAGCCGCTCCAGCAGCTCCTTCGCTGCCTCGGAGGACAAAGGATAGAGCTGTGTTTCCAAATCACATCACGGTGCTCACTCACTGCAGCTGAGCAGCACACATCACGGGTGTGATGCTCCACAGCTGAAAAACCTCAAAAAACCCACCTCTTCCTGATAATCTGGTGTTTGCACAGGTGGCTTATAGCGCAGATTCAATTCAATATCACCATGTACAGCTGCGCATTTACACAGAGACTGTTTCCCCAATACCTCTGCGTAGTACCCAACTATAAACAGATTTCCTCCTCCTCCTCTCTCTTCACTTACATCAGACACTGTGGTCAGACACTGGAACAGGTTGCCCAAGGGAGTTGTGGATGCTCCTCCCTGGAAGTGTTGAAGGCCAGGCTGGATGAGGCTTTGAGCAACCTGGTCTAGTGGAAGGTGTCCCTGCTGCTGGCAGGGGGGTTGGAACTGGATGAGCTTTAAGGTCCCTTCCAACCCAAACCATTCTATGATCTATGATCCCTCTAAGCTAACATTGAGGGGGAAAAATACGCTTTTGGGGGTGGATGAGCAGCAAACTGCCCTGGTTGACCTTTCAGGGTACACATCCATCCTGTACACAGCCTTCAGACAGCGGGCACGTTAGAAACACGAGTGAGAGGATGGAGTTACGTTACTGTCATGACTCCAGCGGTAATTTCCTGCCCTTTTCATTATTTAGCTGCATTTTCTAGTGAATCTCTTATTTGTCATGTCGCCCATACTTTTAATTTGTGCGACTCAACACCTCATCAGCCCTGAAATTCCTCCTGTTTGACATCTCTATATGTCAGCAAGGATCTCAATCCACGGCCTTTCAAAGCATTCCTCTTATATGTACTTGAAAGAATTTCATCTGAAGGCAAAGAAATGGAAACGTGAGGATGGTGGTAGGTACAGTAAGGATACTGACAAGAGCACCGTGCGTGAGAATATCAACTCATTTTCTGAAGTGGTTAATTCAGGCATATTAAATAGCTGCTGTTGACAAATCCTTGTTATAATGCAACATTTGACACTCAGGCGATGTACATACTAATGAACGCTGAGCTCGTGATAGTAGCAGAATACTTAATAGTTCTATAATTATCTCCATATTTCAATAATGGTTTATTTTTTAAAAATCAAGTGCAACTCAGGAGTAAAAGGGTCCACAAAGCCCTCCAGTAAAGAGGTGTTTCAGCCTTTCAGAGCTGATCTATAGCACACATCTGCTCCGTCAGAGCCATTCGGATCTAACTTCTGCAAAAGATGGGTAGTCAGCTGAAGAGCAACCAGAAAGAAGTTAGCAGGAAGAAATTCCCCAGCAGAAATAAGAACACTCACAAATATCTTTTTCACACCTGAGGAAGGCAGAGCAGAGTTCAGCTCATCTGAAATCTAAATCTCCAGCCTTCACCTCTAATAAATCACAGGATGAAGGCGACTGTTTTCTCGCAGCTTTCCTGCGATTCACTGACGTTGCAGAATAAAACCAGCAAACACCAGTCTGCAAGTGCCAGGCACTACAAGATTTGGGATTATTATTATTATTGTTATTATTTTAGTCAATCTCTGCTGCAGAATCAGAGTCCATCTCAGGCAGCACTGCACCGATGGCAATTAGCCAGCGTGAACTGACACAACTCTACTCCAACACAACTGCATCCTCGCGTGCCAGCACCACGGTATCACGGAATACCAGCTAACAAGCTCACGTCCACTGCTTAAGCTTTGAGTTTAATGTGCTACATTGCATTATAAATTCAATTTATCACAGCTGCTATGAGAGCAATTATCATTAAAAAAAACAGAAGAGGCAAGCTTGCTTTAAAAACTATTAAGATTTGCAACCCTATCTTTCTAAGGCATACCTTCATTTTAAAATATATACATTTAAAATATACTTTGCTCACAAGAATCTTATGCCAAGATCGATCTCACCAAACTTTAATATACACTATACTCTCCAAAACCACGAATCATCGTTTAATACCATCAGCAGTTTATTAATTCATGTGCAGCTACGTGAAGAACTTACAATGCTAGAACTGTCAGTCTCCCCAATCAATACAGGAAGCTCTTTCACATTTAGTAAGAAGAAAAAAAAAATTAAAAAATAAATTAAAAAAAAATCAGGTATCTCTAGTTAAAGCTATCCAGTGTTTTGTGTTTTAGGAATTAGCTTCTCCTCCTCTCTCCTTTCCTGAAATAGGCTGCTTGACATTTAAAAATAGACCTATTCTTCATTTTAAAAATGCATTTCCATGACTCAGAAATTAAAGTGGAAAAGACCTATTAATTCATCTAACCAAACTTTTTACAATAGAAGCCTCCCCTTTATTTTGTGTCGCTTTGTTCAGACTAGAGTCAGGCAATGACTAGCACCAGTTTCTCCCAGAATCGATACCTCAAAGCACCACATCCCCAACATTCAGACAAGAAAAGCTTTTTGTGCTCAGAGCCACCTCACTGTAAGCCACTTAGCTTGCAAGTGATGTCACATTAGTGAAGAATTTATCCGGGTTTATTCTTAGCTCACACCTTCAGATACCAACCTTCTACTAAACCAGGCTGTTCCTACCCATGTGGTGGCACAAAGCACCAAAAACATAAAGCCAACAGAAACCAAAAATAAAATAAAGCCCTAAAAGAATACGGGCACAAGCTCAACACCCAAACATCAGAAAACAATCCCAGGTGCTGGAATGTATTGGAAACTCACAGAAAAAAATGCAAGGTCCTCACAGAACCCCAGCATGGCCTGGATTGGAAAAGCCCTTCAAGATCATGGAGTCCAACCATGAACCCAACACTGACAAGTCCCCTATGACTAACCCATGTCCCTCAGCACTGTGTCTACACGACTCTTCAATCCCTCCAGGGATGGGGACTCCACCACTGCCCTGGGCAACCCCTTCCAATGCCTCAGAACCCTTTCAGCAAAGAAATTCTTCCTCGCATCCCATCTCAACTGCCCTGGCCACAACTGGAGCCCATTTCCTCTTGTCCTGTCCCTTGGACCTTGGTTGGAAGGAACAACTCCTTTCAGGGACTTGCACAGAGCCAGAAGGTCTCCCCTCAGCCTCCTTTTCTCCAGGCTCAACACCCCCAGTTCCCTCAGCCACAAGGGAACTCAGCACACTTGTGCTCCAGACCCTTCCCCAGCTCTGATCACCCTTCTCTCATTCCTTTTTCCACATTCTTCCCCCAAAGAGCAGCCCATCTAATAACAGATACCAACCACTCAGAGGACTTTGGTCACCAACCTCACAGGTTTCTCCTGATGTTGACAGTTAGAGCTGGCATCTCCCCTCTCTCTGATCTACTGACCACCCCAGCAGGTGATAGGCAGGTATCCTCTCGCAAGCTGCTGCACAACCTCGTCACAGCTAATTAGCAGAGTAACCTGACTATATTTATTCTGTTTTCAGATGATGGGTGCTCTCCTACACACCAGTGAAATTAAAAAGTAACAAGTACTTGAGTGGTACTGATGACTTGACAGATACCATCCAGGACCAGTTTTCTAGCTCTTCAAACAAGAAG
Source organism: Antrostomus carolinensis (assembly GCF_000700745.2). Classification (NCBI taxonomy): domain Eukaryota; kingdom Metazoa; phylum Chordata; class Aves; order Caprimulgiformes; family Caprimulgidae; genus Antrostomus; species Antrostomus carolinensis. Next base: position 10,300 of record NW_010328431.1, read on the forward strand.
AAAATGCTGGAGCAAACCAAGCAGCATCACAACAACCAGGGA
>NW_010328431.1:10361-10691 GCF_000700745.2 Antrostomus carolinensis
AGAACACAACCCAAGCAGCTGTAGCCAGGTACCAGAGGATTTCCCCACAAGCCTTTGGCAAAGGTGTGACACAGCCAGCACAGACACCACACACCCCATGGAGACACAGGACCAGCTGCCCAACCACGCTGACGCACTCATCATCACCAATACACTAAGACCAAAAAATAATTAAACACTCGCATTGCACCAATCCCACCCGTCTTCATCCCATGGATGAAGATACTTGTGTGTGAAGATGACACTACAAACCCCAAACTTTACACAGCTGGAACCAGAGCACCACCAAAGACATAACCACTGCCTTCTGCAAGACTGTCTCCTGCACGA